>NW_023504508.1:0-108360 GCF_004664715.2 Peromyscus leucopus | reverse complement strand
CCATGTCCAGAAATGTTATAAGTTATTTATACTTAAGATACAAGCTTAGCAAACTATGTACAGGTCTTTCAGCTGAAACCTATAAAATTTCCATGTGGAAATCAAAAGAAATTTAAAAAGTGTAGAGCACACAGTAGTCATAAATTAGAGGATTCAACACAAAAAGTACGTTTATTTTCTCATGTCAATTTCAAATTTTCAACAAACTGAGATCATTGTCAGTACAGACAAGCTTGTTCTGATTTCGGACTAGAAAGATAAATGGCCAGGAATAGTTCTATCAACTCTAGAAAAATGCTGGTGGAATGAGTACACATGATGTAAAGATTCAATTCCCAAGAAGGTGTGGTCTTAGAGGAGAGAAAGATATTGTGCTTGATGGAAGAAAATATAGAATGAGAAATGGTTCCACATGAGTAGGGCCAATATGCTAAAAATATTTTAGATTTTTTTACATTTGTGTGTGTGCTTGTCTGTATGTGTGTTTGTGTACCACATGTGTGCAGTGACTTCAGAGGCCAGAAGGGGGTGTCTGATACCTGGAATTTAATTTACAGATGGTTGTGAGCTACCATGTGGGTGCTGGAAATTGAACCTGGGTCTTTGGAAGATCAGCCAGTGTTCTTAACCACTAACTCATCTCTTCAGTCCCTGAATAGGTTTGATAATGCTATAAGAAGAATTCTGTGGAGGGAACAGTTTGCCCCAAATGATACATAAGTAACTGGACATGGATGGTGCAACCTGAAACTTTACCTGCGTTTCATACTTTATACCCTAATTTTCAAACATATCATAGATGGTAATGTAAAGTATAAAACTATATGTACACGCTCTAAAAAAATAAGAGTGCTAGGCCCAGCTGAGGATGTAACTTAGGTGGCAGAGTGCTTGCCTAGCATGCATGAAGCCTGGGGGCTTGATCCTCAGCACTGCATACACCAGGTGGGGTGGCACATGCCTGTAACAGCAGCACTTGAGAGGTTGAAGACTGAGGCAGAGACATATGAAGCCTCATTAAAAGAAGAGTGCTGAACAAAATATGATCAGACTTGACACCAAAAGCACATTCACCAAAAGAAAAGTGGATCACACTCAGAGGAAGAAAAGATAGGTGACTCATGACCATTGTAACACACAAGTGGAAGCTCCATGGTGGAGGGACAGTCCTGTGTCCTTACTGTGTAGCTGTTACATAGACTTAGACACATGATAATCTGAAGAGAGCTACCCATATACACACACAAGTCAGAGAATGGTAAAGAAGCTGTGGATGCTATCAATGTCAATTGTTTTTATATAGCAGATGCATCCTAGGTAGCTTTACTTATTGTCAACTTGACACAGCCAAGAGCCATCTAAGAGGAGAGCCTGGACTGGAGAATTGTCCATATCAGACTGGCCTGCAGGCATGTCTGTGGGAGATTGTATTGACTAAGAATTGATGCAGTAAGGCCCAGTCCACTGTGGGCAGTACTATCCCTAGGCAGGCAGCCCTGTGCTTTATAAGGAAGCTAGCTAAGTGTGAGGCTGAGCAAGCCAGCAGGTAGCTTCTCTTCATGGTTTTTGCTTCAGGCTCCCGTGCTGAATTCATCACTGAACTCTTTCCTCTGCTAAGTTGCTTTTGGTCAGAGTGCTTTTTCAAAGCAACGGAAATGAAAGTAGAAAAAGCAGAACTATGTTCTATTTATACAAGTCATCACTAATGTTATATATATATATCATGAAGAGTACCAAGAACTTTCCTGAGCGTGATGGCAGCTCTTTAAAATTTAAATTTAATTTAATTTTTTGTGGTGGATTGTTGTTATTTGTTTTTATTCTTTACTCCCTTTTTTTTGACTCTTTGGATCTTTTGGGGGACTTGCCACCCAGCTCACAAATAAATCATACAGAGTCTTATTCTTTCTTATGAATGTCCAGCCTTAGCTTGACTTGTTTCTAGTCAGTGTTTCTTAACTTAAATTATTCCATCTATCTTTTGCCTCTGGGATTTTACCTTTCTCTATTTCCATATATCTATCTTTCTTCTTATTCCATCTCTGACTTTGTGGCTAGGTGGCTAGCCCCCGGCATCCTTCTCTTTTTCTCCTTGCTTGATATCCCTATATCTCTTTGTCTCTTTCCATATTTTTCTCTGTCTGCCAGCCCTGTCTATCCTTTCTCCTGCCTTGCTATTGGCTATTCAGCTCTTTATTAGACCAATAAGGTATTTTACACAGGCAAAGCAACACAACAGAGTTAAACAAATGCAACACAAAAGAATGCAATACAGCCTTGCATCATTAAGCAAATGTCCCACAACATAAATAAACATAACACATCTTTAACTAATAGTCTACGACAGTGGATAGTTGTGGTGGTTTGAATAGGAATTGCCCCCATAGGCCTATAGCTTTGAATGCTTGGTCATTAGGGAATGGTGCTACTTGACAGGGATTAGGAAGTATGGCCTTGTTGGAGGAAGTGTGTCTCACTAGAGTGAGCAATAGGATTTCAGAAGCCCAAGCCAGGCCCAGTGTTTATTTCTTCCTGCTGCCTGCAGATCTGGATGTAGAACTCTCAGTTACCTCTCCAGCACCATGTCTGCCTGCATATTGCCATGCTTCCCACCATAATGACAGTAGACTAAACCTCTGAAACTGCAAGCCAGCCCCAATTAAATGTTTTCTTTATTAAGAGTTGCCATGGTCATGATGTCTCTTCATAGCAATAAAACATTGACTAAGACAATAGTAAAAATTTATGTTTCTTAAAAAAGGACACCTACCCGACGGTTTGTGAAGATTGAGTAGCATTCTTTCACTAGCACCACTTTGATGAGCTCTGGATCCGTGATAGCCAGCACAGGCTGTCGACCGTCATAAAACCTGAGGTGGGAAAACAGGGTGGACTGAACCTCAGAAGCCAGATTCTACACCTGGAATCACATACAGACTCGACACTCCACTCCCAAGTCAACATGCCCAGCTCTATAAAGCACAGCAACATGAACCCCTAGTTCAAGTTCTGACCATTGAAGCCATTGGAGTCTCGTGAAATGAAGGGTTATGTAGCTAAAGCAGGGAAGAGGCACTTAGAACAAAACAGCCCTTTAAAGACATTCTAGTTAGAATTCACACTGGAGCATCTGTTATGGCTAGGCATGCATACATGGTTATTGCCAATACCATTCTTGCATGTTTAAATAGTTCAGTATCTGGGTTGGAGGTATGGCTCAGTGGTAGAGCCCTTGTCTATGAAGTGTGTGGCACTGGGTTTGACCCCCCCAGAGATACAAAAAATTCAGAGAAAATGAATAAATGATTCCAAAGTCAAAACAGAATGTATCAGAGGAAACTTAGAGACAAACTATTCAGTGTTCATAATACTGTTGCAGGAGCAGTTGCTTCGGTGCCACCAGAGGGCAGCACAACACACGCTTAGCATTGAGTCACATGGTCACTATTTTGTCTGGCTTGATCTTGTGTGTCTAGGCAGTCATAGGCCCTAATGGACATACTAATAAACCAACTCCCAAAGACTTATTACACCCATAGATTAGCACAGGCACAGGTCTCAACCCTCATCAGAGAGGCTTCTTCTAGTACAGTGGTTCTCAACTTGTGAGTCACAAACATTGGAAAACATATTTCTGATATCTTAGGAACTGATATACTGTTCAGTAGCAAAATTAAAGTTATAAAATAGCAACAAAAATTTATGGTTTGAGATTCCTAAGACAACCAAAAATATGTGTTTTCTGATGGCCATGACCCACAGGTTGAGAACTGCTGTTTTAGCAGGAGATGGAGATTAACATAGAGACCCACAACTGGTCAACATGCATAGAATAAGAAATTGTGGAGTGCTCATTTCTAAATGGAGCATCTCTGCCACACCCTGTCTTAGCCAGCATTTCTATTGTTGTGATGAAACACAATGGCCAAAGCACGTTGGGGAGGAAAGGGTTTATTTGGCTTACACTTCAGCATTGCTGTTCATCATTGAAGGTGTCAGAACAGGAACTCAAACAGGGCAGGAACCTGGAGGCAGGAGCTGATGCAGAGGCCATGCAGGGGTGCTGCTTACTGGCTTGCTCCTCATGGCTTGCTTTCTTATGGAACATAGGACCACCAGCCCAGGGATGGTCCCACCTACCATGAGCTGGGCCCTCCCCCATCAATAAACAATTATGAAAATTTCCTATAGATGAATCTTATGGAGGCATTTTCTTAATTGAGGTTCCCTCCTCTCATGTGTTAAGTTGCTACAAAACTAACTAGTGCCCCCTTCCCTTCCGTGGCTCAGGGATCATCCTGGAAGGTGGGGTAGAAGGTTTGTGACAGCCAGAGGCAGCGGATGTCTCCAGTGAAACTGTTTTCTGAATGCAACAGTCTAGTTCTGCATTTGAGCTGACACCTGCATGACCGCATGCATAAGACTTTCGATGTCTAAGAGTGAAAATTTGTAAGGAAATGTTTGTTGTCGCATGCCTCTGAGCCGGTGCTTACAGGATTCTGTAATAATAGACTTGATGTATTAGAAGGGAGAGGCAATGATCTGAGCATAAGAGTTCTCGGGCACCAAGTCCTGGAGGGTGGTGAGAGGCAACAATCTCAACCGAATTCGCACTGTTCAACTTGATGCCTGTGACATGTACCACCTTACCAGGACAAAGCTCCAAAGGCTTTACTCCAAGAACTGTGTGCTGACACTGTCCTCATATGAGGTGAGGTGCATTATCCTAATAAGTACGTTGAATGGAAGATTTCAGAAGACTCACCCCCATATTTTTCCATACTTTTTATAGCAATCATCATCAAATTTCCACGCACCCTGGAAGAGAAATAAAATGAAATTTGTTATTGTTCTGTTACATACTGATCCTTTCCTAGCTAGGGCACAAACTATCTCAATCTCACAAAATCAGGCTTTCCATCCCACTGCCAATAGAAGCAAGTTCTTATTAGAGATATCTGAAGGGATAGGGAAGACTAGAGGAGTTGTCTGGAATAAAGGGTTTAAGGCTGTTCTTGCACTTTCTCCGTGGTTAAGAGCACTGACCGCTCTTGCAGAGGACCTAAGTTTAATTCCCAGCACTTGCATGGTGGCTCAAACCATCTGTAACTCCAGCTCCAGGGATCTGAGGCCCTCTTCTGGCCTCTTCATTCAGTGCACACATGATACACACTCATTCACACTTAAAAATAAAGCAAAAGAGTAGAGCCAAGCTTGATGGCACATGCCTACAAATCCTAGCACTTCAGAGGTGGAGGCAGGAGCATCACAAATTTGATGGCTGGCATGGGCTGTGTAGTGAGATCTGGTATACCTACAACTATAAACAAACAAACAAACAAACAAATAAATAAATGGGTGCTGAATGAATGAATGAATGAATGAATGAATAAATAAATAAATAAATAAATAAATAAATGGATGAAATGGAGAAACCAATGTATCTGGATTCTTAAAAGTTCTTATTAATAAAATCAAACCGAGCGAGTTATTGGGTCCATGCTGGTAGATCAAAGAGACAGAACAAGCCACAGCTATCTCACCTTGCAATCCTCAGCTGTCTGTTCCTCAGACTGGAAGCTTCTGTGTCTCATCCAATAGCTCTCAGCTGAACTGCTGCTTAAAAGCCTGAATGCTTAACCAGCCAAATGCTGAACCAGCCAAATGCTTAACCAGCCAAAATGCTCTAGTTTCTGTCCTCAAGCCTTATATACCTTTCTGCTTTCTACTATCACTCCTAGATTAAAGGCTTGCTTCCTGGATTAAGGCGTGAGTCACCATGCCTGGCTGTTTCCAATGTGGCTTGAACTCACAGAGATCCAGATGGATTTCTGCTCTGAATGTAGATTAAGGCGTGTGCTATCACTGCCTAACTAGTGCTTTTCTGTTCTCTGACCCAGATAAGTTATTAAGTACACAATATTTGGGAACACAATACCACACAAACCAACAACCCTAGATAAAATGGAAGAAGAGACAATGGGGAACATGAGGATGTGAGAGAGTGAGAGAAGACAGTATGGAAATCACAGAGGAAATGGAGACGCCCTTTCTACAGGAGGGCAGAGTGAAGGAAACTCGCTAGGTCTGAGCTTTCAATATTAAAGACGAGACATGAAGATTTACTATCACTGAGTTGCAGCTGTGATGTAGTTCAATGGGCACAGCACCCGCCAAGTGCTCCCAAAGCCCTGGTTTGCATCTCCTGCATGGCACTAACTGGGCACGGTGGCTCCTGCCAGTAATCCCAGCACTTGGGAGGTGGAGGCAGGAGGATCAGAAATTCAAGTTATCCTTCCTTACATGGTGAGTCCCAGGCCAAGCCTTGGCTGCATGAGACCCTGTAAGGAAATAAAGGAAGTTTCACAATAGGAGTGTGTTCTAGTTCTAGGGGGAGCTTCTATCAGAGAGTTCACCTGGGAAGGCTGGAGTTACAAGCGCATGCCTGGCTTTACCTCCCACCTTTTCACTCATGAGTATTTTCTTTCCACAGGATAACATATGGAGTTCTTATATGAACAGTGAAGTGATGTGAAGCCGTGAAGCGATGGAGATCTCATTTAGAACTCCAGCCTGCAGTAAGCTTCTAGTTATAAATTGTAGGATCTGACAGACAACTGGAGTCTTTGGGGGCATGAAATCTTAGCAGACAGCAGACCACATGCCTTCAAGAGCTGATCTCATTGCTTTCCGGCCAGGCTTCAGCTTTGGGCCAGGGTCAGACCAGGCTGTCCACAAAGAATCAGCCATTCATTGCACATGGTACCAAATTTTTGGTAATTGTTGCTAAATCATCCTTCCTGTGGTGATTCCATAAAGTTAGTCCACCTTCTCTTAGAAATGCAAAACTTGCAGTGATATCTGAGGGTGAGAGACAAGTACCATCTTGTTTCAGTCTCAGCCACCTCATGCTCAGACTGGTCCTCAGGGTGCTGTCTTGGGGAAAAGAACCAATGCAGAACACCATTATTCTGTCAAACCCTCAATGATGCTCTGGGTATTAAGACAGTATGGAGCCATCGAAGTAGCTGCAGGGGACACAGGAGTCCCTGAGAGGTTTCTGGTAAAGGGGAATTCCCTGTAGTCCACACACAGGCGTCCTGATGCAGGGATGCTGCAGAGCTGGCCAGCAGGAAGAGAACAAGTGCTGCTCCTGAGCCCAGTGTGAAGTCTGGTCTAGTGCACACAGGCTGCTGCGGTGCTACTGTGACCAGGCATGCTTTCCCGTGAGTTAAGGACACCTGTGCCTTCCTGGAGGCTCCACTAAGGAAAACCCCAGACTTCTCCTGCTCCTTACAGCCTGAGTGTGAAGCCCTGAACACCAGGTTCTAGTGTGCCTGCGATCATGGCTTTCTAACTCCAAATGAATGTCATCAAATCCTAAAGGGAAACCTGAGCACTTCCCTGGTTGGTCAAACACAGTTTCTGACAGCCTGACACCCCAGAACTTCTTTCTGAGGCCTGCCTTTGCATCTATGGAAGGGGTCCATAAACGGATGCATAAGAAATTTCAGTTGGGCTGAGTATGGTGGTATATACTTTTAATCCAAGCACTTGGGAAGCAGAGGCAGGAGGGTCATTAAGAGTTCAAAGCCAGTCTGACCCATATACAGTTCCAAATCAAGCTGGCTACATAGTGAGGCCCTGTCCCAGAAGACAGATCTGCAGCTGAGAGGACTGGACGCTCTAGCAGAGGAACCAAGTTCAGTTCTCAGCATCCACATGGCAATTTACAACCTTCTGTAACTCCAGTTCTAGGAGATCTGACACCACCTTTGGACCTCAGCAGGCACCAGGCTCACATGTGGTGCTCAGACATAAGTGCAGACAAATACTCATAGTCTTAAAAGAAAATAAATAAATCTAATTTTAAAGGAAATTGTAACTATAAGAAATGAAAGAGAAGCTGGGTGGTAGTGCTGGTACACACCTTTAATCCTAGCACTCAGAAGGCTGAGTCAGGTGCTCTCTGTGGTTTGAGGCCAGCCTTGTCTACAAAGTGAGTTCTAGGACAGCCAGGGTGACAAAGAGAAACCCTGTCTTGAAAAAGCAAAAACAAACAAAAAAATAAAAGAAATGAAATGGAAGAGTTTAAACATGACTCACTTCACCATAGGCATGAATGGTGCCAAATAAAGGCAGAGGTTTTGGTCCAGGAATTCTGAGTTTCTTAAAAATCCCATGAGAATAGGTCCCATATCTGTAAAGCAATAGAGAAATCAAAGTTGCAGGGATTGTGATTGTGACTTTACACATACTGAGTCAGTCATTGACTCAGTAACTGCAAGAATCAAACCACAGAAGTAATATCTAGGCAATGAATCACAGTAGAAACCCCAACAGCTACAATCCTAATCACTCACCCTCTCCCTATGCCCACTGAGCAGGCCCACACTAGTTCATAATGATGGAGAGAGACAGGGGAAATTTTTATGCTTCCAACCCAAGAGAGCATAACTGATGAAAACCTCCTAGATTAGGATTTTAGAGTCTCTGAGAGATTCAGGCTCAAGGCTTCCCAGGTGGTGTTTCATTTGCTTGTGTCCATTAAGAAAATTCCATGAAGCAGTGACTCTCATTAGGTAAGGGGGATTTATTTGCATAACAGAATGTACTTAATGACACAGGGCCATGGAGACCTTATGGTACTGTTTGTTCAGATTGGCCAGAGATGTATGTTTTTCCTTTTCTCTAAGCCACAAGCTTGTTAGAGGCTCTAATTGTTGTGAAATTTTCCTTTCTAGAAAGTTCTGGAAGCATCATGAAGTTCTTATGTCCATATAATGACAATTGAGTTCATGACTGCCACTGGCTTCAGAAAAATTTCAGAGGCTCTCAAGATTATCTGTCTTGCAATGTGGTTGACTTGTGCTATAAGGAAGGCTGCATTCCAGTATGTTCCCTCACTTACTAAGGCTTCATTTCTAAGGCATTCCTCTCTTGGTTAATATGGACCTCTAACTAATGATGCTCATCTGATGGGCACAGTGTCAGGGAGACTCTTATTTCTCATGATGGTCAATGTGGTAGTTTGAATGAAAAAGCCCCCTAGGCCCGTGAGAGTGGCACTTTTGGGAGGTGTGGCCTTATTGGAAGAAGTGAGTCACCGGGGGTGGCCTTTGAGGTTTCAGATGCTCAAGCCAGGCCCAGTGTCACTCTTTCTTCTTGCTTCCTGAAGATCGAGGTGTAGAACTCTCAGCTTCTTCTCCCAAACCATTTCTGTCTGCATGTCACCATGCTTCCCACCATGATGATAATGGACCAAACTTCTAAAACTCCAAGCCAGCCCCAAGTAAATGTTTTCTTTATTAACAGTTACCATGGTCATGATATCCCTTCACAGCAATAGAAACCCTAACCAAGACAGAAGCTAACACCAGGGACTGGAGTATTACTGTGATAGACCCGACCATGAGTTTTTGGAGGAATATAGACTTTGGGACGTTGGATTAGAAAAGTACCTGAATGCTTTAAGTGGACCTTAATGGGCCATACTAGTAGGAGCATGGAAACCAGTAGTGCTGGAGTAATTTGAACTGTGGCAGTCTGGCTTAAAATGTTTCAGAGGAGAAGAATATTAGCATGTGGTCTAGAGACTGTTCTCAGGATATTTTGGCAAAGAATGTGGCTGCTTTCTGCCTGTATCCAAAAAAAAATCTGCCTGAGGCTAAATTGGAGAGTTATGGATTAGTAGCTTTGGCAGAGGAAATTTCCAGACAGCCTAGTATTGACTGTGTTGCTTGGTTATTAGAGGCCACTTGCAGACTTATAATGAAAAGGAGCAAGCTGAGAAAGGAAAAATACAAAATGTACAGTTTGAAGAAGAAAGAGATACCAGAAGTTCAAACAGACTAAAGAAAAGCCTGATGCTACATGGAATAAAATGAGTGGTGACCTCAGAGAAAAACCCCACCTAGATAGGCTTCCAACTTAGGAAAAGGAATTAAAGAAGAGTGAGAAGGAATTAAAGAAAAGCTTGGAGCTAGTCATGGTGGTGCACACTCTTAATCTCAGCACTCAGAAGGCAAAGCCAGGCAGATCTCTGAGCTTGAGGCCAGCCTGGTCTACAGAGCAAGTTCCAGGGCAGCAAAGTGTAGGCAGTGAAGGAAACCATTGAAAACAGAAAGCTGGTGAAGATGTGTTTGAATGAGAGGGCCATGTTCCAGCTTCAGGAAGCAACAGAACTTGGCAACTTCAGTCACATGGTTCTGGTTTTAGAGTCAAGGATAGAAGAAAGGGGTTATGGAATCTCCCTTCATAGCTAAGGAAAGCCACCGAGACCAGGTGTGTGTCAAGCATGTCCCTGTATGGAGGCCTAGAGAGGCCATTGTGGCATGGATTGCATAGTGACCACTGCTGCTTGACAGCATTTTGACTTTTGAGGATCACAATTCTCCAGCACTTTCATTTTTAATGATTCTCACTATGTATTATGGGAGTTCCCTCATGCCTTCTCCTTTGGGAAATTTCATGCAGGCTTTGAAGGGTGAAAATGTATAAAATGGCAGCCATCCTGATTCACTGATTGCAACAGTCTATTCCTTCTTCTTGTCAACTCCACACCTCCTCTTTGGGACCTGAACCCTGCCAGAGCAGAACTTTGGCACCATGTGTGAAGCTGTGGAGGTAAAGCCTGGATTGCCTTGGAGGCTCCAAAATATTGGAAATGCTAGCATTGTGGGATACCTGCCACGGAGAGCTGTTAAAAGGGAGTGGAACTAGTCCAAGAGAAAGAAGTGTGTTGCAGTCAACAAAGGTGAAAGGAGTTGGAGATATGAGGAGTGCTTTGACTTCAGACTTGGAGATGCAGAGTTTGGAGATTTCCCAGCTGTTTTTGTTCTTGGTTTGGTCCAGTATTTCCTCACTCTGCTCTCTTTCCTCCCTTTTGAAATGGTACTGTATATTATATATTGTGCCATTATATGTTGGAAGTATGTGATCTGTTTTTCATTTTGATTTTACAGGGATTACAGTTAAGAGGTTATATGCGTCTTAGGAGAGACTTTGAACTTTGGACTTTTAAACAGTGCTGATACTGTGATATCAACATTACTTGCTGATCCTGTGATATCAGACTCTGGGAACATTTGAAGTTGGCCTACAATATGGCTATAAGCCTATGGGGGCCAGGGAGTGAAATGTGGTGTTTTGAATAAAAATAGTCTCCATAGAGATATAGGGAGTGGCACTGTTAGGAGGTGTGGTTTTGTTGGAGTAGGTGGGCTTTGTTGAAGGAAGTGTGTCACGAAGGGTGGGCTTTGAAGTTTCAGATGCTCAAGCCAGGCCCAGTGTCTCTCTCTCTGCCTGCTGCCTGCCAATCCATATGTAGAACTCTCAGCTCCTTCTCCAGCACCATGTCTGCCAGTATGCCACCATGCTTCCTGCCATGACAATAACGGACTAAACCCCTGAGACTGTAAGTCAGCCCCAATGAAATGCTTTCTTGTATAAGTGTTGCCATGGTCATGGTGTCCCTTCACAGCAGTAGAACAGTGACTAAGATGGTTAGTCATGAAGGAGGATGATTATTGCCTGTATGCATCAACTCAGCATATTCAAAGTTCCACTAAGGCAGGACCTCCCCGGGGCAGGGCTGCTATCACTGATGACATGCCAATCCTAACTCCTATAGATGAGGGTTCATGGTGCCTCAGACCTCTGAGCTCCAATGTGGCTGACACCCAGCAGATGTGGGAGAAGATGCAAGGCTGATGGAAGGTGATTCTGGAGACCACTGTAAGCTTTCACAAGCCAGTTACATGAGAGGAGCCTGGTCACAGCAAGCTTAGAAATTATAGCAGAAATGGATATTTTGTATAAAGGTTTGATTTGAACCAGGAATTCTTTGATTTGCAAGACAAAGACCTTCAGAAGATCAAGTTATTTTCTATTGATAACAGATGAAGTAAATGGCATAAAATGTGAAACTGTACATGTTCTAGATATGCAAATTAATACCTCTTCCTTCTTATTTTTTAATTAAAATTTATTATTTTATGTATATCTGTATTTTGCTTGCATGTATGTCTGTGTATCACGTGTGTTCAGTGCCCATAAAGGGCAGAAGAGAGTACTAGATCCCTTGGAACAGAAGTTATAGATGGTTATGAGCCACTATGTGGGGGCAGGGCACCAAACTCTGGTTGTGTGAAAGAGCAACCAGTGCTCTTAAACACTGAGCCATCTCTCTAGTCCCTTCTTCACTCTTTGTTAGTAGTGAATCTTTAATTCAATGCAGGTTCTAGACACTTGCTACCAATCCAGTGAAACTCATAAAATGTTATCACATATAATCAAGAGTTTGCATGGAAGGACACACACTGAAGGATCCCTACGGAGCAGTGTTGTGGAATGATCCTTTTGTACACTGTGAAGATTGGTGGCCACAGAAAAACTTCTGGCTACAGATTGGTCACTCAGATTGCTTTAATAAAAAAAGCTGAATGGCCAGTAGCAAGGCAGGATTTTAGGACAGAGATATCAGGCAGAGAGAACACTGGAAAGAAAATGGGCAGAGACACGGAGAGTCACCAGCCAGATGGAAAGGAAGAAGCATGGGCAGCATAGAGTAAAGGTAATAAAGTCATAAGACAAAAAGTACACTGATAAAAATGGGTTAATGTAAGTTGTAAGAGCTAGTTAGTAACAAGCCTAAGCCATTGGCTGAGCTTTCATAATTAACAAGAAGTCTCCCTGTGGCTAATTAGGAGCTGGCAGATGGGACAGAAAAATCCACCCACAGAACACCTCAGTGAGGCCTGATTAGCAACTGGGATTCCTCCCCCAAGATTGTGCTGGCTGCCTTTTGCTATTAAAAACAAATAAATCAAACAAAACAAAAATGAAAATATTTAGTGTTAAGTTGCAAGGTAGAAACATATGTTTTAGTAAAAAATGGTGTTCCAGATGAGGGTCAGAGAAATGAGAAGAATGGATGTTGACCTTTCTACAAGAGCTGGGGTGTTGTACTTATTAGTTTTGTTTTGTTTTTAATCAACTTGACACAAGCTAGAGACATCTGGGAAGAGGCAACCTTCAGTGAGAGATTGTCTCCAACAGATTGGCCTGTGGGCAAGTCTGTGGAACATTTTCTTGATTAACGGTTGAAGTAGGAGGGCCTGAGTCCACTATGGGTGGTGCCAATCCATAGGCAGGTGGTCCTGGGTTGTATAAGAAAGCTGGCTGAGTGAGTCATGGGGAGCAAGTAAGCAGTGTTCCTCCATGGCTTATGCTTCAGTTCCTGACTCCAGGTTCCTGCCTTGAGTTCCTGCCCTGGCTTCCCTTCATGATGGACTCTAAGCTGTAAAGTGAAATAAACCCTTTCCTCTTCAAGTTGCTTCTGGTCATGCATAGTGTTTATCACAGTAGTAGAAATCAAATTAGAACAGAGGCACTGTGTGCCTTTGTGTAAATTGGGTTGGAAGCAAGAAACACCCACATCCACAGGGAACCAGTCATATACACATCACTTATTCTGACAGAAGAGAGAAGGAAAAGAAAACAAGAAAAACAAACCTAAGCAACTAGGCTGTTGGATTCTCAAAAGCTTGGAAAGGTCATGGTTGCCAATGTGCCAGCTTTATATTCATTAGTGTGCTAAAATACTCCATAAGAAGCAACTTAGGGGAGGAAGGGCTTATTTTCCTGACAATTCCGTGTTGCTGTCTATTGTGTCTGGTAAGTCAAGGCAGAAAATCAAGTAGCCAGTCACAGTTAAGAGCACAGAGAGAATAGATTCATGTTTGCTTGCTTTCATCTACTTTTCTTTTATCTTATATAGTTGCCTGAGTATGCTGCCATCCACAAGGAGCTGGGGCTTCCTGCATAAATTAGCAATCAAAACAATCCTCCACAGGGTTGCCTACTGGTCAACCTGATCTAGACAATTTCTCAATTAAAATTCTCTTCCCAGGTAATTCTAGGTTGTGTCTGTCAAACTGCT
The DNA here is from genome assembly GCF_004664715.2 of Peromyscus leucopus. Classification (NCBI taxonomy): domain Eukaryota; kingdom Metazoa; phylum Chordata; class Mammalia; order Rodentia; family Cricetidae; genus Peromyscus; species Peromyscus leucopus. The sequence goes on along the minus strand of NW_023504508.1, from coordinate 94,418 downwards.
AGTTAGAAACTAACCAGCACAGTAGCCAACTCTTTATGACACCACACAATTGTTGATTAGTCTACATGCAGACTGAGAGCCAATTGCATTATTATTATGGGAGCAAGTCTTGTCAAAAACCCACCAAGCCATAAGGTTAGATATAGGTCTGAGTGGGAGCTCATAGGATGGCCAATGATGTTGGTAGGAACTACCTAAGTGCTGATTTCAAATTCCCCTCCATTATTTCTTTGGGTGTTTCAATAGGAAAAGAAAATGGGGGGAGGCTGAATATCACCCCAACTCCAGTTACAGATAGGGAGAAGCTTGGACAGCTACTCACATGTAGAAGAGCACCAGACTGGTAGTCAGCAGCAACCAGGTTTCCATGGAAAGGTTGGGGATCAGTTCCATCTCAGCTTTCCTTTAGCAGTTCTGGCTCTAAGTTTCCCTCCTAGCTGAGAGTCTTGCAGGGCTCCCCTGCTGTGCCCAGCTGAAATCCAACCGGCCAGTCTGCAGTGTTTATATGAAGGGAAAGGAGGTGTCAGGGATACAGCCAGTAGGAAGGCCACTTGCACACTGCCTGACCTCCCCACGTGGCACTGTTAAAAGTCCATGTATTCCCCTACTCTGACCTTTGAGTTTATATTCTGTGTATATTTGTTCTTTCAGAAACTCAAATCCATTGGCACTGCTTCCTTCTAATTCTCAGTTGTGTCCATGGCTGTTCTAATTCCAAAACACATTAAATCCACACAGATAAACTATAGCTACCAATCTTTACCTGTGCCAAGGCCCTCTTCCTTTAAGGGACCCAGGTGCTCTGGAAGATGTGAAACTCAGGACTGAAAATCACTCCCCACTCTTCACTGCTTTGTCCTTGGCACAAAACTCAATTGTTTTCCCTGTACTCTTACAGCATTTCTTTTTTCTTTATTGTATTTCATGGTACTCTTTCCCATCCTCCAGCTCTTACATTCTTTCCTCCATCTTCTCTGAAGTGTTCCCCAAGCCTTGGGTAGGAGGGTTGACATAGACATCTCATTTACAGCAAGACACTCACAATCACTCACTCTGTCTCTTGGATATGTTGGATATGTTATGGAAGCATTTTCTTTATCACTTTATAGACACAGAGACAGGAAAGGGTAAAAGGAGTGTCCAAGACTGAACCTCAGAGGTGGGAAACAGACAGAATTCTGATCAATTATAATTTTGTAGGGAGCTGTGTGCTTGTCTTTGTATGAGCTCCTGAGTACCCCGCTGGTTGAGTCAACATCACACAGAGTAAATATTTCCTTGTACATCTCCTAAAATACTCCTAATGTGGCCAAAAATTGCTACAGAATGGCTTTGTAAGTACAAAACCCACAGGAACATCTTAGTAGGCATTACTAAATTATGAGTTCTTTTGCCCTAGGAACTGCAATGCTCTTAATTCTCAAATATTAGGATGTTATGAGCTAAGTTCAAAACTACCAAGGAAGTAGACTTTGAGGTCAGTGTGAGGTAGATGTCTTAGTTGCTTTTCTATTGCTATGAAGAGACACCATGACCAAGGCAAATTACAGAAGAAAGAGTTTATCAGGGGCTACACTTTCAGGGGGTTAGTCCATGACCATCATGACAGGAAGCAAGGCAGCAAGCAGGCAGGCATGATGCTGAAGTAGTAACTGAGAGCATACATACTGAGACAACAGCCATGAGGCAGAGAGAAAGCTAACTGAGAATGGCGTGGGCTTTTGAAATCTCAGAGTTGGAGCTGGGTGGTGGTGGCTCACGCCTTTAATCCCAGCATTCATGAGGCATAAGCATGTGGATCTTTGTGAGTTCAAGGCCAGCTTGGTCTATAGAGTGAGTTCTCAGACAGTCAGAACTACTCAGAGAAACCCTGTCTCAAAAGAAAAGAAAGAAAGAAATCTTAAAGCCTACTCTCCAAAGAGGCCACACTTCCTAATCCTTCCCAAACAGTTGCACAAGGAGGGACCAAGTGTTCAAATATATGAGCCTTTGAGGGCCATTTTAATTTAAAGCATTACAGCAGGTAATTGGAGCTATATGCCATCTACAACGTATTGCAATTGGAGTGAAGATACTAATGATGAAAAGTATTTATTGTTTTGCAGAACAACTAACCTGGGATAATCCTTGTTAAATATTAAACAGAGACCTCGTCTAACCACATGAACTTCATAAATTTCAGTTTGTCCTCACTCTGTGTTGGGAAATCTGACCACAGGGATTTGGCTCAGCCCAGAGGCACACTTCAGAACAACTCCAGTGCTGGCCTTAGGAAGTCAAGATGCCTTCGACAGATTTTCCCTAGGTACTGTACATTGAAATGGAACCTGAAGGCAGTTATTGAAAAGCCACCAATAATGACGTGGACCTAATGTTTTCACATAACAGTATCTTTGTTGATGATTAAACAAAGATCTCAACTCTGAATCTTTAGGAGGTTCAGAATTCCCTCCCTCCCTCCTTCTTTGTTTCCTCCTTCTCTTCCTTCCTTTCAAGTTTGTTTGGTATTTTTATTCGTTCTCTTTAAGTGTTTGATGATCATACTCCCCCCCATTACCCACTCCATCATCTCTCCATTACTCTCACTTATCCATACCTTGCTACTCCTCCTTAGCCTTTCTTTTCAAAGAAATATTTATTTTAATATTATGTGTAAGAGTGCTTGCCTGGATGTATGCCTGAGCACCATGTGGGTGCAGTGCCAGCAGAGGCCAGAGGAGGGCATTGGGTCCCCTGGAAGTGGGGTTAAAGAGGGTTATGATCCTGCCACGTCCATGCTGAGAACTGAACTGGAGTCTTTTTTTTAAAATTTATTTATTAAATTTAATTTTACATATCAGCCACAGATTCCCTTGTTCTCCCCACCTCCTTCCCCCAGCCCACCCCCCATTCCCATCTCCTCCAGGGCAAAGACTCCCCCGAGGATTGAGTTCAACCTGGTAGATTCAGTCCAGGCAGATCCAGTCCCCTCCTCCCAGGCTGAGCCAAGTGTCCATGTATAAGCCCTAGGTTCCAAACAGCCAGCTCATGCACTGAGGACAGGACCTGGTCCCACTGTCTGGACGCCTCCCAAGCAGATCAAGCTAAGCAACTGTCTTATTTATCTGGAGGGCCTGATCCAGTTGGGATCAGCTATTGGTTCATAGTTCATGTGTGGAGTCTTTTTCAAGAGCAGCCAGTGCTCTTACTGGCAGAGCCATCTCTCCAGCCCTTCACTTCTACACCAGCCTTTCTCACACTTCCTGGTCTTCTTTTCTTGCAGTACCTGCGCAGGTAGCACAGCTGCTGTGTGTCCATGATTGCAACGGGCCTGTCATTCTAAAAGACAGCATTTCACAGTATTCCTCGCCCACATCCTCCAGCCCTTACAATCTCAGAGGCTCTTCTCTTTGGCAAATATAATCTATGGATATGCCATTAACCGCCCTTTATGGTAAGTTAGAGTTGTTGTTCCTAGTCTGTACTTTAGACTTGATTTCAACATCTCCGCCTGCTTGAGATAGGCTGATTAAAGTCAACTAACTAAGGTTTCTGACTGAGCTGAGGCCATACTTTGATATTCATCAAAGGTTATATGTGCAATCCAGCACTAAAAGAAACAAGAGGTATGTGGGTTTTTTGTTCTTTTTGTTGTTGTTGTTGTTGTTTTGCAAACATCTACTTTTTTCTAAAATTTTTTTATTAAAGTTTTTTCTTACAATATATTTTGATCATGATTTCTTTTCCCCAATTCCTCCTGATCCTTCCCACTTCTCTACTCACCTGACTTCAATGTTCTTTCTCTCTCTTTCTCTTAAATAAGAAAACAAACTGTCTTAGTTAGGGTCTCTATTGCTGTGAAGAGACACCATGACCATGGCAACTTTTATAAAGAAAAAACATTTAATTTGGTTTGGCTTACAGTTTCAGAGGTTTAGTCCATTATCCTCATGGTGGTCAGCAAGCAGACATGGTGCTGGAGAGGGAGCTGAGAGTTCTGCTCTGGATCTGCAGGCAACAGGAAGCAACTTTGTGTCACACTGGGAGTACCTTGAGTACAGGAGACCTCACAGCCTGCCCCCACAGTGACACACTTCCTCCAACAAGGCCACACCTACTCTAACAAATCCATACCTAATAGAGCTACTCCCTATGGGGGACATTTTCTTTCAAACCACCACACAGACTGTCTTAGTTAGGGTTTCTATTGCCGTGATAAAACACCATGATCAAAAAGCAAGTTGGGGAGGAAAGGGTTTATTTGGTTTACAGTCATATCACTCTTCATCATCAAAGGAAGTCAGGACAGGAACTCAAGCTTGGCAGGAACCTGGAGGCAGGAGCTCATGCAGAGGCCATGGAGGGGTGCTGCTTACTGGCTTGCTCCTCATGACTTGCTCAGCTGATTTCTTATAGAACCCAGGACCACCAGTCCAGGGATGGTCTTACCAATAATGGGCTGGACCCTCCTCCATCAATCACTAATTAAAAAAATTCCCTATAGCTGGATATTATGGAAGCATTTCCTTAACTGAGGTTTCTTCCTCTCAGATGACTTTAGTTTGTGTCAAGGTAACATAAAACTATCCAGCACACAGACAAAAATAAAACAGTGCCTGGGCAGTTTCTACCCAGATTGGGTACCAGCACTGTGAGGGGGGAAAGTAGACATGGGCTCCCACCTCTAACCAAGAAGCTATCTGCAATTGATATCCCTTGGCAAAGGAAAAATCTGTTTTCTCCAATGGAGTCTCCCTGGGTATAATAACCACATTGTGGGCAGGACCATGACCAGGAGTGACTAACACAAAGCTACTACTTTTTAAGGTTCTATTTTGGTTTGTATTTCCTGGCGGGGGCGAGGCAGAGGATCAGATCTTGACTTTCAGTGGCCAGCCCTAAAGGTGTTCTAAGACATAAGTTCCCAGAGTGAACTAAATTCCTTCTCAATGCTTCTGGAGTAGAGTGATTACATTAAGCTTACAAGTTTTTTTTTTTGTTTAATATTCAATGAAGTTTATGACAGTGAGCTAGCATTGCAGGGAATTATCAGATAGGAGTTGCTAATGATTTTGTCCAAGTTGCAACATATTCTGGCTGGTTGCTGGTCTTAACCACCACCACATTCTGCCCTGCCAAATCTCCTCAGTCTGCAGCCTTGGGCATTTTGAAGTCATCCCACACTATTGGGAACTAACCTGGGAATGAAGACAATGTAGTTTTAAGGGCTACTGAGCAATTGGGAGTGAAATTGTCTCCCCACGTGAGTGAGCTAGAGTTAGTTTTTTTATAACTCTGTTTGTCAAGATAAGCAAGAGAGGCAGGTGCCTTGGCTGGAAGTAAGGGAGATTACAGAAGCTGGACACAGCACTTATGATTCACAGCTACAGGCACAGTAGGGGACTTTAAACCATTCCAATCCTCCACATCATTAGGACTTACTTTTATCACCTGAAAAAAGACAACTCTAAATAATAATAATAATTCATGGAATTACTTATGATTCAGTGATGTAAACAGCGAAGCATTTGAAATGATTCCTTCTCATGGTGTGAATTCTCCCTAGGGAGTATTTTGCTCTGCTGACTTATTCCTGAAGCTGTGCTCCCTGGAAAGGGCTACAGGAATGGCTTTACACAGAGAGAAGGATATCAACCGTGGATGTGGTGGTTCTGGTTTTGGATGCTGTTGTGTAAGGGAAAGGTAACAGGGCCCTCTACTCATCTCAGATGGCTAACCACGGACAGATGGCAGAAAGATTCCTCCACAGGGCAACTTGGTGAACCAGTGAATGTATTTTGCTCATGTACAGGAGTAGGGGTGAGGGGTGACTTACCAGATCAGGCACCACTCAAAGGCAGCTGCGTCACCCAAAAGCCCACCCCTGGATAGGTGACAATTCACACAAACTGTATCCCTGGGGCACGATACATGACTTACAGGCACTGGACAGGCCAGTCTCTCCTCCAGGCAGAGTGGCTGGTCCCAGAGTTCTCCTTTACTCGGCAACTGTTTATTGCTTCTATTACTTGGAGAGGAGTCTCACAGACCTTCTTAGTTTCAGCATAAGGGTGTTTACTTCCTGAGTCCCAGGAGCCTCCTTCCTCCCTCTAAGAGAGAATTCTTCAGTTCAAAAAATCATTACCCATCAGATGCTCAAAACTTTTCTCCACATACTATGGTACTGGTACTCTACTAAAGGGGGTCTGTGGGTGGAACTGACAGAGAATTGTTCCATTTCTTAGAGATATAAATAAACCACTCTCTTGGGATGATGGGAGAAAATTTTCCATGGGAGAGGTGGCTGATCTGGGGACCAGTCAAAAGGAACCAATTCTGCAAAAAAATCCCCGAAGCCATCAGCAGTATCTCATGGATGTTCTGTCTTAGCCCAGACTTTGATTTAGTCAGCATGCTTCTCTCTAATACCTACAGTGATGCAGAAATGATTCATCATGGAGGAGATGGAGATAAGGAGACTGACACCCCTTCACCCACACTTAAGGAGACCACACTCTTGAGAGAAACAGGCAACAGGAAGGCAAACAAGATTTAGTCATCACAAATCACTTCACTGACAAAAAGGATCTGACTGGGTGCCAAGACAAATACTGCTTTTCTGCTCATTTGATGATCCTAGATTTATTCAGATACATAAAATGTATGTGTGTTTATGACATGAAAGTAGAATAGAAACTGTCTGGGGACCAAGAGTAGGAGGGATGAAAAAGGATAGAAGGAAGAGAGGACAGGAAAATATACCCAAAGCATGCTATAATTTACACTCATGTGAAGATGTGATTGTGGCACCCAGCGTTGCGTACAATGAATAAAAGCCAGTGGAAAAGTAAATTAAAAAGTTATCTAAAAATGAGGGGCTGGAGGGATGGCTCAACAGTTAAGAGGACTTGTTGCTCTTACAGAGGACCTGAGTTCAGTCCCCAGCAACCACATGGCAGCTCATGACCTTCCTAAGATCCAGGGGATATCACACCCTCTTCTGACCTCTATGGCCAACGGGTATGCACATAGGATGCATATATAAATGAAAGTGAAGCATCCATACACATAAAAACATAAAGATAAAAAAATTTTAAAAGAATGGAACCTAGTAGCCAAGCATATCAGTGAGGCATCTTTGAGAACTTAATTGGTTGGGGTTTTTTTGTAAATAAACTATTTAACTTGTGTGTGTGTGTGTGTGTGTGTGTGTGTGTGTGTGTGTGTGTGTCTGTCTGTCTGTCTGTCTCTAGTGTGTGGAGCATGTATATGCTCTGGAGCATGTGTGGAAGTCATAGGACAACTTGTAGGAGTCAGTTCTCTCCTTCCTTCACGTGAGTCCTGGGAATCTAATTCAGGTCATCAGGCTTGGCAGAAAGTTTCTTCACCCACTGAGCCATCTTGCCTGCCCAGAAGTTGATATTTTAATGCAAATTATTAAGAATTAAGCATATGTCCCATGAACAGCCAGGAGAACATTCCAGATATGCAATGTGAAGACCTGGAGAAAGGACAGGGTTAGACTCTGTTTGGAGACCTGTTTGACTGGAGAGTGAAGTAAGTCTGAGAGAAGAAATAGGCTAGAGGATGGGTCAGAACCCTGATGGCTAACAGCAAGTGTCGATCTTACTGTGTTTGTAAACCTTTCATTCAATGCATTTTGAAGCTAATCCCTTCTTGAGCCTCTTAGGGATGTGACATCTCCCTACCTATAGAAGAGTCAACTTTGGGAGAAATTTAGATTTTTGACCCCAGATTTGAGAATGGGGGGAGTGGGAGATGTTATAACTGTCAGAGGATTCACGACATTAAGAGAACTGGGAACGGAGTGATCATACCAGGAACCTAGGTCCACAGAGCCAGGAAGACAATGCCAGGTCTAATTAATATCCAGGAAATTAAATCTCTACCTGTTTAGGACACTCGTAGTTCCCCAGCAGCACGTGGTTTGAAGAGGCGGTTATGTGCAGGTGACAAAGGTCAATAGTCCACTCTCAGCAAACTCGTAACCTTCCAACCATGTTTTTAACTAAAGCATGAACTCACTTCTCCTCTTGCTGACATATGAAAGTGCACTGTGCAGTTAGATGTCACTCCGTGACACTCTCAACTCTTTCCATAGGAGTGGGATTTTCAGACTGGAAAGTATCAGCTGCTGGCCTGGTTCCCTGGTCACTTCAGTACTGTTCTGGTCTGTTTAGGGTCCATTAGGAGGGAAACATAATTACCAACACCCACTTGGACATTAGACAGTCAAGGCAAAGGAAGCTTAAGGCCAGATCTCCATGCTTTTGCAGAACAGAGAAAATGAGTGTTAAATCCCTGGAGCCCCTGGAGGGTCCAGATTCCCTCAGGGGAGGTTTACAGCCCCCATGCTATTCTCCTTCTCCCCATGCTAGCATGTTTGCATTCTTTAGCGCTTGTGGCCATGCAGATCAAAATCCTACAAATGTTATCACTTCACACCACAGGGATGGAAACTCAAAACTAAGACTGGCTGTGGACAGGCAGGTCTGTAATCCCAGCACTCAGGAGGCTGAGGCACCAGGGATGGGTGATTTAGGGATCAAGGGCTATAGAACTATAGATTTATAGTTCATAGTACAATGCTGAGAGAGAGAGGAGAAAGAGAGAGAGAGAGAGAGAGAGAGAGAGAGAGAGAGAGAGAGAGAGAGAAAGAGAGAGAGATGAGCTCAGTCAGCAAAAGTGCTTGCTGAGCAAAGCTAATGACCTGAGTTCAGATCCTTAGAACCCACGTAAGTCGGACATAGTCAACACAGTGCCCCCTACTGGGAGATGATAGGAGGAGACACAGGGAATTGAAGTTAGGACCAGCTCATGGGCCCAAGCAAACAGATTCTGCACCAAACAAGGTGGAAAGAGAAGTCTGACCCTGGAAGTTTTCTTCTGACCTCTACATCTGCGCTGTGGCATATGAGCACCCCCTCACCAGAAAAAACATGTGCATATACTTTATATCACATGCCACACAAACACAAATGCATAAATAAAGGGAAAAAACCAAAATCAACTTAAACCTCCAAACTATTGTCTCTGAAGAGTTTTAAAATTGGCCTCCTACAGGAGGGGTGCAGGAGCCCCCACCTCTAACTGAGGAGTCACTGATGATTGGTGGCTTCTAGAAGAAGGAGAGGCAGGTTTCAATGAGGTTATGACCCCCTTGCCAGTCCGTCAAGGTCCAGTGGATGGCCCCCATGAGCATATAGCCAGCAAGCACTGGACTCTGTTGGGGGATATGTGATCATACTGTGAACCCTGAGTTTGAATTTGCATTAATTAAATAAAATTAACCTATGTCAGGAGGATGCATGAGCAACCATCTGACAGAAAGTCATCATAGGGCATCCAGGAGAGACAGAGAGATGTAAGAAGAAGTAGGGTGAGGTTTGGAGTGGCCACAGCTTTTTCTGGTTTGGCAAAGTGGAAGCATGGGTCTTCCATGGATGCCAGCAAGGAGAGAGGGTTAGGTAGTTGCTACTCAGCCTCTCTGAGCTCACAGGTTTTCACCCCAGCCTTTGACTCTTGAGTCTTACTCATAAATAGATTGGTAGATATTTAGTTAAAGTTACCTTTAGTGGCAGCGACAGGGGCAGGTGCCTGCGGGAGCAGAATGCCTCCAGCTGCAACCTGAGCATCCAGGGTACAGAAGCAGGACAGTAACTGCAGAGTTGTCTGGTGGCTGAAATAGCAGTAGGTTAAGGAGAAAGCCACTGGGCTGAAGTTAAAGCAACAGGACTCAGTGGTGTGTGTGTGTGTGTGTGTGTGTGTGTGTGTGTGTGTGTGTGGTAAAAAGGTTGGAGTGAGTAGGTGGATGGTGTGGATCTGGGAGGAGCTGGAAGGGGGAGTAAAGGGAGTGAACAGGACCAGAATATGTATAAGATTCTCAAATAATTAAAATATATTTGAACAAACAAACAAACATTGTATTACAAATCCACACAGTCTCTAACCTTATTTGTGTCAAATGTCCAGAATGCATTCGCCTGCTGAGAAGGACACACAAATCTGGCAGCTGGACAAAAGGAGAGGGGGGTTTGGAGGAACTGCATAGGAACACTGTGGAATGAGACAGAGACAGGGGCTGCACAATGTGTGAGTATACAAAACTTCACTAATCTTTTCCTCCACTGTAAAATGGTTTCTTTAATGCCAAACAAAGTTTACATGTGTGTATGGTTTTAAAATCTCAGAAATATATGTGAACATCATGAGACATGACATTTCAGTGCCCGTGGAGGCCAGTGATGTATCTAATCCTTCATCAAACCTCCTTTTCACTAGTCTGGGAAAAAATTCTTAATCACAAAAGCTCAAGGATCATAGCTCAGTTTGTAGAAAGATCACTTTCTTTCTTTCTTTTTCTTTCTTTCTTTCTTCCTTCCTTCCTTTCTTTCTTTCTGCTTTCTGAAATTTGTTCTTCTTTATTAAGATATTTTCTATTCATTTTATATATCAACCTCAGATTCCCCTGTCCTCCCCTTCCCATTCACCCAGCCTTCCCCCCTCCCCAACCCACCCTTATTCCCACCTCCTCCAAGGCAAGGTCTCCCATGGGGAGTCAGCAGAGCCTGGTACACTCAGTTGAGGACGGTCCAAGGCCCTCCTCCATGCACCAAGGCTGTGCAAAGTGTCTCACTATAGACACTAGGTTCCAAAAAGCCAGCTCATGCACTAGGGATGGCTCTCATTCACAGGCCCCCTAAACAGTTCAAACTAAACAACTGTCTCACTTATCCAGAGAGCCTAGTCCAGTACCACGGGGGCTCCTCAGCTATTGGTCCACAGTTCATGTGTTTCCACTAGTTTGGCTAGTTGTCTCTGTGCTTTTTCCAATCATGGTCTCCATATCTCTTGCTCAATGGATGGAACTAGAAAATAGCAACCTGAGTGAGGTAACCCAGACTCAAAAAGACAAACACGGTATGTACTCACTCATAAACGGAGGATCACTTTCTTATTAACAGTGCTTAAAATGGAAATTCAGACACAATACTTACTATCAACAATGGCATACCTATTCAGTAATTAAACTTGTTATGATTAGAACGTGCATCCCAAAGCATCTCCGGAAACCTTAATCGCAGAGCAACAGGGTTAGGAGATGTAACTTTTAGAGAGGGGGACATCCTGAGGACTCTGTTCTCAGGAAGGGACTAAAGGCATAACTGCAGGACTTGAGTCCTCAAGAAAGGATTTTGACACCCCCCCACACTTCTTCTCTTAACATCCTCTCCCATCCTTCCTTCTTCTGCCACAGGAGGGCGCCGGTGGGATACCAGCTCCTAGACCTCGAACTTCCCAGGCTCCAGAACTGTCAAGCCAAGTATCTGTTCTTGATCAATTCTCAGTCTCAAGTGTTCCATGGCAACAGTGAGAATGAACTAATATGATAATGACATTTAGATTGGACCATTGTTATAGCCCGTGGTCCTTTGACATTTTCCAACATTCTCTGATTTGTCTTCTACCACTTTCGGCTTTCCTGAAAATGTGAGTGCATCTAGCTGTGATGTGTCAAAGTATTCAGACAATCTGCCTTTCTCTGGGGAAAGCAAGTCTGAAGGACTTGTAATTCAGCAGTGGCTGTGTTGCTGTGGCTTGCAGCCCTGGAGTTGTCTAGAATTGTGTAAGAAAATGTGTACTGCAGTGTGAGGTTGACCCAAGCAGCAGGTTACTTGGGAGCCTCTTGACGTGCAATCAAGTGTGTGCCCCAGCCCAGCGGTGGTGGTGCACACCTTTAATCCCAGCACTCTGAGACAGAGTCAGGCAGTGTCCATGTGATGGTGATGTTTCCTGGCAGCCTTGGTTTAATGTGTGCCCCTTACTTTAATCTGAGTTGAAGATCTCCATTTCTACTATTGTGTAAATACACTTCTTTTCCTTTATTATTGTTGTTATTATTATTTACATTTTTGTTTTGTTTAGTTGTATGTGTGTACATGTGTGTGTTCACAGAGGCCAGAAGGGGGCACCAGATCCTTTGCATCTGGAGTTACAGGCATTTGTAAGCAACTAGATATGGGTGCTGGGATATCAACTCCAATCCTCAGTGAGAGCAGTAAACACCCTTAATGCTGACCTGTCTGTCTAGCCCCTCCTCTCATTGTTTTTACATGTCTTCCTATCTGCCTGTAAATAAAACCATGGCATTATAATTTTTTTAAGTGGGATACCACTGACCTTTTCCTACAAAGAAAACTTAACAAGAAAAACTGCAGTAACAATGTCCAGTACATTTTATTATTTTCCATTTTCAAGTATGTAAGTGCTTGTTGTACTTGTATGTGCATGTGTGCTTTTGCAGGTGTATATGCACAGATGTGTGTGGCTGTGCATGCATGTATGTGCATGTAGAAGCCCCAGGCTAATACTGGGGATCATCCTTGATTACTCTTTCAACTTATTCACTGAAGTAGAGTCTCTTCCAACAAAACTCAAGCTTGCCAATATGGCTAGTCATGCTTGTGGGTGCCTGGGCTCTGCCTTGAGGCTGGAACTGCAGGCAGGCTTCTAGGCACACCTGGCATTTCACATGGATTTCAGAGGAATCTGAACTCCAGTCCTTCTGCTTGTGTGGTGAGAACTTTAACTCTAGGCATCTGTCCAGTCCCTGCAGCACATGTTACACAGAATAATTTATATTTTTCTCATGGGAGACACCACACGTGTATGCTAAAGCACTTTTAGGATCATCTGAGGCACATGTGTATATTGAGCAAGATTACTGTCTCAGGAGTGCCCACTTGTCTGGTGTGAGGAGCAGGTATTTAAGAGTACAATCAGGTGGATGACATCATCTGTCCTCCTCTCCTGGCTGTGCCAATCTCTGGGTGATTCTAAGTGGATTTTCCATATTTCGCACTAGATCTTTGGGTGCTTAACTGCACTGTCTTCTCTTCTTTTAGTTCTCTCTGGTGTGGAGATCATTGCCCAGTCAACTATTTTTATTTCTGCTGGCTACGAGGTCCTTCCTTGTGTATGAGCTAGATACTCACCCTGACATCCAGGAGAAACTGCAAGAGATCTATAGAACTTTGACCAACAAGACGAGTGTGTGACCACAGGAGGGAGCTCATACCCCAGGCCTCCTCATCTTCTTCAGGCCTTGACTTCTTATACTATTTTTCTACCAGCTGTGATAGGGCATTCTGGACATGGAGAGTTGGCATGATGTAGCCATGTGAAGACTCATGCAGTTCATCACTTGGTTCAGTATGGCCATATCTGGAAACTCCAAAATGCCTGTGATCATTTTTTTCTACGTTCAATCCCAGAAAAAAAAAACATTGGGCTGCTGATGTTGAAGGAAAGTATAGACAGAAGCCTTATCTCTCTGCGACAGACAGCAGTGGTCCCTAGCAGAGGAGGATTTGGTCAGAACCTGATCTAAGCACACAAAAAGCAAACGATGGATGTGCTTGTGGTATACTTGGTTCCTTTGCAGCCTTATCCATAAACGTAATATCCTCTTGGGGTGATGGACCTCCATGTTGCTCTCAGAGAAGCTAGTATCTTTTTAGAGTTTCTGTTTTCCCTGACTGATCCTGAGGTTGGAATTCAGGGGTTGCTGCCCTGAAGAGCCCAACAACCTAAGGACAGAAAGAGATTAACCGTTATTGGAGGCAACCTAGAAGTTTCCAGAATGGGATGAATTTCCCCAAGATGGCCTTGCAAGTCACACAAGACCTTTTTCATACCAGAGAATCCCAAGTCCCTGATCCCAAAACAGGATGTCTCCCCTTCTGGTGTCAGGCTCTGGTTCAGGTCAAAGCTTCTGGAGAATTCCCTGCTGGAACCCATCACTGAAACCACCTCCTACCTTAACATGCACCTACCCCAGGCCTCTTTGTCTTCTTCAGGAATTACATTCTTGAATTCTTCCTCTGCCAGCTGTGATAAGAGATCCTTTATGTGGACAACCATAGCTGAGGAATCCATGTGGTGATTGATATAGTTAATCAAGTGGTTCAGGCTGACCAGGACTGGAGACTTACAAAAATCCTCAGGCCATTTTATCCATCCACAATCTCAGAAAGAGATGCATGGTTGGTGAAGAGCAGGGTGTTGGACAATCAAGTCAGAAGCCTTAATTCTCTTCACCAGTACTGCAGAGGAGAGCAGGTTGTCAGGAAGCAGATCAGAATCCTGTCCTCTCTCCACAATGCAGCAGTGGTCTCTATCACATTATGCCATTGCTGTCTAGGCTTGGATAACTACCTCTGAGAAAGGCCAGTTGAGCCATGGGCAATTCAACAGCTGCTTCACCATGATCAGATGTGGATCATAACAAAACACCTGGGGTAATTTTTACAGTCATCATCTTACATATGTGTATAGAGCTTCTGGCACAGCTGGTTCTCCAACTAACAGGTCCATGAGCTTAGTGTCCTGTCAGAATTTCAAATCTCCTTATGAACCTACCATAGATGCTGGTCCCATGCAGAATGTCTCCCATCCCTGAGTCATCATGCATTGGGGCTTCTGGAGTTGTTGACCTGAATAGCCCACAACCTAAGGATAGAAATAGATGGAACATTAGTGGAGGTACCTTACAAGTTTTCAGGATGAGGTGAGCTTCCCAGAGATGGCCTAGAACATAACACAATGTCTGTCATGTCAGACAATCCCTATTCACCCTCCTGACAACAGGACATCTCACTTGACTGGTGTCCAGTTCTACTACTAGGCCAAAGCATCTGGAGAATTCCCTGGTACCACCCACCACTGAAACCACCTCCTACCTTCACACTACCTACCCCAGGCCTCTTCACCCTTTTGGGACTGTGCTCCTCCAGCACTGAGAGGAGATCCTTGGCTTGGATAGTGACAACAGACTAAGACACATTTAGACTTATGTAGTTCAACCGCCTCTTCACAACAGCAAGGTCTGGATAATCAAACAAGTCCTGGGGGTGTTTTCTAAGCCACATGGACATCAAGCCTAATATAGTGATATAGGAAAGAGAAGGTTGGCAGGAAGTAGAATCAGAAATCAGTGGTCACTAACAGATAAGGGAAACCTTCCCAGGCCCAGACACATAAGTCTGAGAAGGCAGTGCTTGCCATGTGCAGTTTAATAGCTGCTTCATGTTGGCTGGATCTGGAGACTAACAAGAATCCTTGGGGCACTTTTGTTTCCAGAGTCCCAGAAGTGAACACCTGACACCACAGAAGAGAGCAGGTCAGTGGAAAGCAGAATCTGAAGCCTGGCCTGTCTTCACCAGCACAGCAGCGGTCCCTGTCAGAGGAGGCAAATGCTGTCCTCCCATGTGCTGCTGGGCATAGTGTCCATATGGTGGGGGGCTATATAGAGAGGGGTCCACACCAGACCCTTTCTTTCCCTTAGAGGATGGACTAGGTAAACTGGGATGGGCTGTGGTGTGGATAGATTCCCCAAGGGCCCTTCAGGTTCCATCCAACCCTCTGCTACTCAGAACCAAGGAGACCATTGGAGCGCTCTGTTTCTGTCTTTGTTTTTTCCTCCACCTGCAGGTGAAGTCTCTGGTACCATGCCTCCAGTGGGAATCCCAAGAGGAGGGTGACTGGTAATTACTTAGTCCTCAACCATAGCCACCCCAAACATCCTGGAACTCCACATGTGGGTTCTTGCCTCCCTCTTCACTCAAAACCCACTGACTTCTTTGTTTGCTGTCCCTTCACACAGTGAGGCCAGAAGGATCCATACCTGTGGCACTCCATGAGGCTGTCACCTGTATGTGAATACACTAGATATTGAAACTGTAATTCTGGCTTGATAATTATTTTGTTGTATATTATTTTATTTTATTATTTATTTATTTATTATGTATACAATGTTCTGTCTGCACGCATCCCTGCAGGCCAGAAAAGGGCACCAGATCTCATTACAGATGTTTGTGAGCCACCATGTGGTTGCTGGGAATTAAACTCAGGACCTCTGGAAGAGCAGCCAGTGCTCTTAACATCTGAGTCATCTCTCCAGCCCTATTATTTTAGAATGTTAAAATTAAAACCTTTCTCTTTGATTTAGCAGGAAAGGGGAAGCGCTGTGGGATATCTTTCTGTGTGCTGTAAATATGTGTTGTTTTCATTAGTTAATAAATAAAGTTTCTTTGGCCTATGGCAAGACAGCTTAGAGGCAGATGGGATATACAAGCAGCAATACAAGTAGGAAAATGGTAGAGTCGGGGCAGAAGCTGAAAGCTGCTGCCAGGAAAAGCAAGATGTGAAAGTACCAGTAAGCCACGAAGCCACGTGGCAAGACAGATTAATAGGAATGTGTTGAGTTAAGTTATAAGACCTAGCTACCAAGAAGCCTGAGCCATATGCCATAGAGTTTTAATTAATATGAAGCCTTTGAGTGATTTTTTTTTTTTTTTTCGAGACAGGGTTTCTCTGTGTAGTTTTGTGCCTTTCCTGGAACTCACTTGGTAGCCCAGGCTGGCCTGGAACTCACAGAGATCCGCCTGGCTCTGCCTCCCAAGTGCTGGGATTAAAGGTGTGCGCCATCACTGCCCAGCTTTGAGTGATTATTTTATAAGTGGCTGCGGGACCACAAGTGGGAGAGATTTGTCCCGGCAGGACCAGAGAAACCTCCTGCTAGGTCACCTCTATAGCCATCTGTCCCCAACTCACCAAGAGATCTAGAAGGAGCTACTTGAATGTGGTGGAGGAAGGGGGTGAGGGTCTCAGGGCTCCTTGCACTCTTCTGACTTCCATGCTGAGGGCCTGGGAATGAGCCTCTGGTCACAGCTCTTCAAAGATCTTCATTCAATAAGAGAAACCTAAGCTCCTCCTTGCTAGGTTTCTTGGTTGGTATGGAGCTTCTTGAGTGGCCCCAGGGACCCGTACCTGGCTCCATTAATCCCATCAAATCTAGATAGTGTCTAAAACCTTTTATACAAATGGGGAAAGGCTCTGCTCAAGGCATAAGAAAGGACAGTGATTGACACTTCTTGGGGAAAGTGAATGACACAATCTGGAGTTGTCTCCTCCACCCCACCTCTGGCCATGTCACTTTGAAGGTCCAGGCCCAGGACCAATGATGCCAGGGTAAAATCATATATGTGCTGTGAGAGCACACAGTCCCAGAGAAGAGCAGAGTCCTCCTCACACCAAACCAGGAGGCTTGAGAACCTGAACTTGTATATCCACTCACGTTTTCATTATTGGGTCCAACATCTCCCAGGTGGCAGCGAACTTCGGGTTTACTGCCAGAACAATATAAATGAAGGTACAGTTCTGGTTCTTCTTATTTTTAATGATTTATTTTATTTACATTGGTGTTTTGTTTGCATGTATGTCTATGTGAGGGTACTGGGTCCTCTGGAACTGGAGTTACAGACAGTTGTCTTCTGTCCTTTTTTTTTTTTTGGAGCTGAGGATTGTACCCAGGGCCTTGTGCTTGCTAGACAAGCGCTCTACCACTGAGCTAAATTCCCAACCCCATGATCCTGGTTCTTAAGGGCAGTTGGGATATACTTGATGATTTTTCCAGGTAGTTTGGGTGATTGGCATTGGACATAGGGGGGCTTATGCAGCTACCTCTTATTCTGAGGAATGACCAAGGAAGGTAGGAAGGGTGATTTAAATGTGAAAACTCAGAGTCATCAACAACCCATTACCACACACTGAAGTGAAAAGTGTGCATAAAGAATGTTCCTTAGTGTTCTCACAGGAACACAGACCTAGTCAAGAACTTCAGTGAATCAAGAGGACCTGAAAGGTTTCCTACTACAGGCTGTGTTACCTTGGTTTCCTGTGGGAAAATGGCCAGAAGTGTTGAAAAACAAAGCACACCCAGCATCTCCAAAGGTGGCCAAAGCCAGGACTCTTAGCTTTTGTTTTGGTGCCCTGAGCTGCCAGAAGTCTGGAAACAGGACAATAATCTGAATTTTCAAGGGCCTCCAGAGAAGTGAGTCAGCTGAGGCTACTGCTGGGATCTGGTTACCTGGTAACCAGGAGTCTGAGTTCCATCTGTAATAATGCTAAGAATGTGAGGTCTCTTCCTGGGAGTCTCCAGCCTATGCCTCCTCCACATAGGCTTTCTCTAGGGCTGACCAGGGCTGCCAACTTCTCTCCTTCTGCCTTTCCATGTGAACAGTGGGACACAGTGGTGTCCATAGGCCCATGCCACACACTGACCTGGGAAGCCTGGCTTCAGCCAGACCCTCAGCTTTGAGAAGGCAGAAGAGGTTTCCAATCCATTACCTCTATACCACGTGCATTCCAGGAAAAGAGTAATTTTCTCTTAGGGTCTTCCCACGGTCCCAACCTGCTCCCTGTAGAACATTCTAGCATCAATTTCCTACTATGTCATCATGTGTATATGTTCACAGATTCCCCATACCTGAGAAACCCCATACCACTGTCACCGGAGGTAAAGGCACAAATAGGGACATGTGCCCATGTCCTCACACCCACATCACAAGGGCACACAGAGGACCCACTTACAAGTGCCCAGGAACATGTCAGTATAGAAAGGGTTCCTAGATTTTATAGAAATACAGAAATTTATATTGGTATAAATAGCATGAAATATAGAGGGAGTTAAAAAGGCCCAGTGGTATTCGAAAGGACTAATGGGAATAGAAGGATGTATGGGAGGGGATATGCTCAATGTAATGATGTATGTATATGACAATATCTTCATGTTACACATTAGCATGCACAATGAACATTTACATAATTAATTGTTTTTTTTAGAAATTATCTTACTATTTTACATGTATGAGTGCATGTGTTTCTATGCAGTGCATATCAGTCATCCCCACGGAAGCCAGAAAAAGGTGCTGGATCCCTTGGAACTGGGGTTATGAATAGTTGTGAGCTGCTGTGTCAGTGCTGGGAATTGAACCTGGTCCTCTATGAGAACAGCCTGTAAGATGAATTGCTAAACCATCTTATTAATAAAAAAAAAACCTGGAGTCAGATATTGGGGTGAAAAACTGAGAGATCAGAGGAATAGAACAAGCCACAAACAACCTCACTTCACCGATACCTCAGTCTCCAAAGAGACCTACTTCCTGTATACCCAAGCCTATATGCCTTTCTGTTCTGCCATCTCATTTTCTGTCTCTGCCCAGCTACATCACTTTCTCTTCTTGCCCAGCTCTGTCATTTCCTGTCTGTCTGTACAGACCTCCAGACATTTATGGTTAACTAGTATTTAAGGCGTGTGCCTCCACACCTGGCTCTGTTTCAAGTTTGGCCTTGAACTCACAGAGATCCGAACGGATCTCTGCCTTCTGAAAGCTAGGATTAAAGGTGTGTGCTACCACTGAGTGACCTCTATGTTTACTATAGTGGCTGGCTTTTTCCTCTGATCCTCAGATAAACCTTATTAGGGTGCACAATATATTGGGGGACACAATATATCACCACAGCAGCCAGTGCTCTTAACCACTGAGACATCTCTTCAGCCCATTTTTGCTCTTTGTGATCACAGAGTGGCCCATTGCAGAAACCATGATCAGTGCTAGCCAGTAAAGTTTCCAGCTGGGTTATTTTGTACAACTTGGTGGTGAGTATCATTTATTTCTGTCCTATTAATGAAACTATTGTACCAAGAACCTCAAATATTGGCCACACTTATTTTTACTACAGCTGTGCAATTATGGAGACAGATGGGGGGGATGGGCAGATGGGTGGAGCTGTATTCCAGGATGCTGACGGGATGTCCTTGATAGGTTGTTGAGATAAAATCAGAGGCTGTAGCTTTCCATTTATTTGATTCTCTGCAGAGCAGGTGCCTGTGTCTGTGTGAAAGGTGCCCCCTCCTGCAGAAGCGTGGGCCACATCAGGACTGACAGTTGCTTTTCTGGGGCTCAGAGGGTGGTGGGGTAATTGATGGAAGTTCTTCAAAGGCAGATTTCCAGATATCTTTACCTTTACCCCAGAGTGCTGAGACTTGTCTCATGTTCAAGGAGAACCAAGCCCTTGTGTATGCTGGGTGGCCCTGCATGACAGCCCCGTCCCAATCTGTGTTCACATGGAGATGATGTTCACTTAAAAAAGGGTGGGTCTGAGACTTCAGCCCCATCCTGATCTGATTTCTCCTCTTTTGTCCAGGTATTCAGGGGAGCCTGGTGTGTATCTCAGGGTTAGTATTGGGAGCTTCTTGACCCGGAAATCCACCAGTCAGACCCACAACTTGTCTTGCCTCCTGACACCTCAGCTCCTCAAAATTCTGCTCCTGTTTCCCAGACATCCACCTGATAGCTATTCATAGGATAACATACAGACAGGGATGCTCTGTGTGTGGGGAGATTGTTAGGGTCAGAGTCTGGGCCCTGAGCCCTCTAAAAACTTCTACTTTGGCCACTCATCCTCTATAAGCCTGGCAGACAGCAGTGAAGAGCAGGGAAAGACTGGGTGTGATGATGCATGCCTTTTCCCCCAGCACTCGATTTAAACCGTGAGTTTAAAGGCCAGTCTGGCCTATCTACATAGTGAGTGAGAGCAGAGAAAGGAGATTTAGTCCATGTAGCCACATTCAGAAGAGGAACAAATAATGGGGTCCAGTGACACTCTACTCCTTATTCAGGGTCCTGACATAAGAGTTTTAAATGTGAAGCAGGAAGTATGCAAACTAAGCAGTCCTGATGAAGGTGTGGTCGAGCCCACCACTGAGCCATGGCTCCCTCTGCTCCAGTGTCTCCTGCAGAGTGATCTGATACGTGACCAGAACTCTCTGAATCGTTTGGGGAGCCAAGTTTTTCTTCAGTCCAGCACCAGGCTTCAGTCTCTTTCCCTTGCCTGCATGGAATTCCTGGAGAGATTCCAATTATTTCTGAGCTGCATTGATTCAATCTCCTTGTATCCAATCAGGGAGGCACAGTGTCTCTTTGGAGTACCTTTGCTGTTTCCAGGATAATTACATTGCCTCAGTGTCCCTTTATAGTACTGAATTTTCAGGTGAAAAGGCCTATGTCCAAACAAATAACAGAAATGGACCCCACACAGGAACACTCAAGGCCGGGCAGGCGCCCATGTACAAGGATCACTTCTCCACACTCCCTCGGTCTTAGCTGTTCATGAGAGGACTGGCGGTAGTGACTCCATTTTTGTTGTTGTTGTTGCTGTTGTTGTTTGGGGGGACTTGTAAAGACAGGGTTCTTTGTGTAGCCCTTGTTGTCTTGGAACTCACACTATAGACCAGCCCAGCCTAGAACTTACAGAGGTCTGTCTGCCTCTGCCTCCTGAGTGCTGGGATTAAAGGCATGCGCCACGACTGCCTGGCTGGCAGCCAGTGGTTTTAACCACTGAGCCATCTCTCAAGCCCCTGAGAGCAAATACTTAAAGAAAACTGCAGATGCCTCCTTAGGTGTCCAGTACCCTTCAGTTGTTTTAAAGGCACTGCTTGGAGTGCACACTACTAGAGCATCTTCAGTTACCTCTGCTTACAGATTCGTGATACAATTGGAACACTCACATGGTTAGTGTTGGTGACAGGCAGAAACATGCGATAGCACACTACTTGTTCTATCCAGGTGAGTAGATACAGAGAAGACAATCTGAACAGCAGGTTTTCTCTTTGAATGGCACTGCTGAGGAATAACAGACATGTCCAAAGAACTTCACTGGCTACTTTGTATGTTGGGGTCCAGGTATAATACAGACTTTTACATATTTGTAAAATAGCCCTTATTAGTTTCTTAGCATATATTAAGCTTACACAAAAAGAACCCTATAAGCTTGTGTACAATATATAAAGTTCAGATACAGAGCCCCACCCATTGCTAGCCACAGAGACATAGGGTATTAAAGCAGTTGCTTATAAAATGCTCATTTCAAATACCTTAACAGTGGATACTTAAACACATCTTGATAATTCCTAACTAGACAAAAGCCTGAGAACATCAGTGAAAAAGGTGTATAAGTAACTGGTTTTTGTCTTGTGTGTGTGTGGGTGTGTATGTGTGGGCCAGCAGTCAGCCTCGGGTGTCATCTCTCAGGTGATATTCTGGGAAATAAGATCCCTCACTGACCTAGGACTGCCTGTGGCTGGGCTTGTTGGCCAGTGAGCTCTGGGATCCATTCATCTTTATTTCCTCTCCACCTCCAAGTCCAGCTCTTGTTTCTTTATTCTAATGTGGTTCTGGGAATCAAACTCAGGTCCTCATGTTTTCGTGGTGTGTATTTTATACCAACTGACCCATCTCCTTAGAGCCTAGTTATCGGACTCAACCATAACATCTTGGTAATTTCCCATTGTATATACTGTGAATAAATGATCTCAGAATGAAAACTATGTATATACATCCTCTGACAGCCAATAAATTGATGAACTTCAGCAATTTCAGGGAGGTTGGGATGGTGCAAACTCAGAGCCAAATTACCTTAGGACATCTATAGCACATTCCATAACCATTTATTACCCAACATTTTTGTGACCATTGGGTAGACTCATTGGAATAGACAAACAGAGCACTACTTTCCAACCAATCAAAATCTGAGGATGTCCTTAGGCAGCATCTGAGGCCAATAGAACTCCCACTTTGCTTTAACTCACCCCCTAATGTTTCCACAACGTATGTGACATTCGCCCTGATTTATGATTCTCTTTGTCTGTTACTGTAAAAACTCCATGAAGCAGTCATCACATAGGAACATGGAATTTTGGGGCAACTTAAATCTGTATTAATGTCAGAAGAATATTGAGTTGACAAATGCCATATAATCAACTGGACAACTCTGCTGATGTCCAAACCATTATTTCCTCCCATTGTGTTGACTTGTGTTTCTATAAATCTGAAGTTAAATAAACCCTGTCTCTTGTAAGTATATCTTTGCCAACTATTAGACCACACATGAGAAAAATTAGTATTTGAGTGGTTGGAAACAAGAATGTGAGAGAAAAAAATGAAAAATCACTATGGAGTTTGCTAAGCTTTGATTGGACCATTGCATGTGACATCACATGGAGTCCAAGTGATGTAAGCTAGATATCAGCCAATAAAAGGGTGCCACCTAGGGCTGGGTTTTGTCTTTGTACTTCAAAGAAGCAGTCTGTTGATGGGAGAGCAGTTGGATTCAGTTGTTTCTCCTAGGTTTGGGCTTTTCAAGCCTGTCAGATCTCGACTTAGTAAGTATATTTCCCAGGTTTTCAGTTTGGGCTTTTGTCATTTGGTGTCTATTTATTGCTTTATTTACATCTTTGGTTTGGGTTTTTACTTTTGCCTGCAAATGCTTTTTCCTTATTTCACCTCATTTTCCTTTAATCAATTTCTTTCTTTGTCATTTTTTGCCTTTGGTCTTGTGTAATTCACACATATGGTGGTATATATTATCTCTATAGCATGAGTAATTTGATCATGACTTCCCATATCTGACTATTTTGCATTTTGATCATATTTACATGGTCTATTTCACTTACCCACACATTGAATGTGACAAGTACTTCCAAATGATGTAAGGTTCTTCTCTCTGCTTGTTCACAACTTGTGACAACTGTGTTTGTGGACTGGAATATTTGAAGTAACACTTTCTCTAGTTCCAAAAGTTTTCCTGAAAAAGGCATTTCATTCCTTTGATGTCTGATTATAGGACTTACCTCAATGTTGTGTGTATGTTCTGCTTTGTGTCAATTTGTATGTGTGGACAAATCCTAATGTTCCTAGGTTAAGAAATCCTGAAAATGAAGTATGGTCTCCTTCTTCTTCTTCTCCTTCTTCTTCTTCTCCTTCCTTCTCTCCTCCTTCTTCTCCTCTCTCCTTCCTCCTCCTCCTCCTTCCTCCTTCTTCTTCTTCTTCTTCTTCTTTTCATTTTTTCAAGACTGGGTTTCTCTGTGTTGTTTTGGTGCATGTCCTGATCTTGCTCTGTAGACCAGGCTGGCCTTGAACTTACATAGATCTGCCTGCCTCTTCCTCCTGAATGCTGGGATTAAAGGCATGTTACAACACCACCTGGCAAAGTATAGTCTTCTTAAAGTGTTATTGAATTTGGTGTGAGCTATCTCTCATTAAGGATTTTCTAATTTATGTTAGTCAAGGATATTGCCTGATATTGGCTTCTTTTTACCTTTTATTTACTTGGTATGAGAATAAAGGTAATGCATCTTTTATGAGAAAAAGTTGAAAATGCTCTTTCCCTCAGACTTATAGGATACTGAAATATCTGGAGAACATTGCTGTTAGATATTGAGATGATATAATTCATCAGTGAATTGTTCTGGTCACTGTATGAGTCTTCCTTGATACTCAATACTTTCAGAGTGTTTTATCTAGTTTTATTTCCCAGACTTTAATTTTCCTTTTGATTTATTATTTCCCTCCTTCTTGGATGTATTTTCTATTTTTTATCAGGGGAGGGAAGGAATGGCCAGAGCTTACAGAAGGACAGTGATGTGTGGACAGATCTTCCTTTCAGACAAAAGGTTATTAGTAATGATGCACTGGACACTGAAGGAGTTTTATTCCCACCAGAAAAAGTGTGTCTTCATGAACTTCATGGTATTTAGGGGAAAGGAGTTGCTTCACACCAAGAAGCAGGCTTGGTTAATTTGAGACCTATGCTACTTGACAGAAAATGGGATCTGAAACTTAGGCTACTTGAAGGGTTCATGGTATATTCACAGGATGGGTGGGAGGGATATGGTCAATGTGTGACTGTATGACAGCAATGAATCTATCTTGGCTTCTTGGAAAGTAAGAGGAGTGGGATGGGGATACATAGCAGCCCTCTCTGCTAAGGGAATTAGTCCTTGGGGTAAGAACATGGATGGAAAAAATAATTTAATAATTTAACTGAAAAATAATTTAAAAAATCACTTTGGTTTTTTGCCAAGCCATGATTGGTCCATTGCATGTGACATCACACAGAGTCCTTGTGAGGCAAGCTAGATACTAGCCAATCAAAAGGCACTGCCTGAGGCTGAGTTTTGTCTGTACTTTGGAGAATCGGTTGGTTGGTGGGAGAGCAGTTGGACTCAGTTATTTCCCCCATATACTTGACCTTTTCCCTGACCTGTTGGATCTGGACATAGTGAGTTTGATTCCCAAGTTCTCAGTTTGGCCTTTTGGCAATTGGCTATTACTTATTTCTTTTTATTTTTGGGGGCAGGGGGTTCGAGACAGGGTTTCTCTGTGTAGCTTTGTGCCTTTCCTGGATCTTGCTCTGTAGACCAGGCTGGCCTCGAACTCACAAAGATCCACCTGCCTCTGCCTCCCAAGTGCTGGGATTAAAGGCTTGTGCCATCACCACCCAGCATTTCTTTATTTACATGATTGGTTTTGGTAGTAATTTCCCCCTGTAATTCCTTTTTATTCATTTAAACTGATTTTCCTTCTATCAACTTCTTTTTGTCATTTTTGGCTGTGTTATTGTATGTTTTACATATTTAATGTCATGTAACTTTCCATTAAATTGGACAGTTACTTCCTATTATACAAAGGCTATGCCTCTGCCTCTTCATGACCTGGAGTGAACAAAATGTGACACTTGTGTTTGTGGAACTGGCATGTTTGTAGTAACACTTTCACTAATTCCAAGTTTTCGCCTGAATTAGGCATTCCATTCCACTGATGTCTGATTAGGACTTACCTCAGTGTTGTGTGTATGCTGTGCTCTTTGGCTGTTGATGAATCTTGAGTGTTCCTAGTTAAAGACGTCTTGAGCATAAAGTCTGGTCTTATTAACGTGGTGCTGAATTTTATGTGACCTATCAATTACCCTCATTCAGGTTTTTCCCATCTGTCAGTCAAGGATATTGCCTGATACTAGGATCATTTTGAAATGTCTCATATGGTTTGGAAATTAGGGAAATAACTCTTTTATGAAATGTGCTTGAAACTGTGCCTTCCCTCAGTTTTATGAACTACTGAAATACTTGCCGGTCATTGTTGCTAGTTGTAGAGATTGGAAAGTTGATTTCCAGTGTGTTGGTTTTGGCTCCTGAGATTTAGATTTCCTGTGTCGTATTTATATTTATATTTTTCAGTTTTTCTTTATATTTCACCTTTTTTCATACAGTACATCCTGACTGCATCCTCCCCTCTCTCCACTCCTCCCAGTTGCCCCTCAGCTCCTCTCTCCACCAGATCCACTGCTCCTCTGTTTCCCTTGAGAAAAGAGCAGGCTCCAAGGGATAGCAACTGAACATGGAATAACAAGATGCAATAACATTATATTAAATTTTTTTGTTTTAGTGATAATTTGTACTTATTTTATCAATTTCTCAATAAATGTTACCCAATTTTCATTTTTGAAAATTCAGCCTTTTATTTCCCTTTGGTTTCTTTTCTCCTTTATAGAAAACATTTTTAAATTTACTGGACTAAATAAATATATAAAACACATAATGTGTGTTATGGGTAACACACATGTATAATATAATATTTATAACAGTGTATATTATAATATATGCTGAGTATAATATTATAAGGTATAGTTCTACTAGTTTAGAGTTTGAATTCATTGAACTATAATACATAACCATAGTGGATTCTCCCCACAGTCTCCTTAGGTGCTTTGCTGTTGTTCCATTTGTTACAAATGTTACTTCTGCCATTCTGACCTTGAATGGAGGGCTCTTTAGTGTGTTGGATGATGGAGGTGAAGTATCAAGGACTCTTATGAATGATTTTCACATCTACATTCGTCAAGGAAAGGAGCTCACACTTGCTCCATTTGTTGAGCTTACTTGGTGGTGGATTCAGGATAACATTGGCACAGGGATGAGTCTGGATGTGTTCCTTTGCTTTTTCTTTCTTGAAGTATTTTCTATAACCCTGGTCTTCATTTTTCTGCAAATCTTTGAATGATTCAGGGGATCCATGAGATCTGGCTTTGCCTTGTTTGGAGCTTTATTTGTTGCCAGTCCAAACTTGTTGCTTATGACTTCTGTGTTTAAGTGTTTTTATTTTGTATTAATTCAATATTCACACATGTCTAGGAATTACTTTCATATTTTCTAATTTCCTGAGTCATAAAAACTGTAACATCCCTGAAAGACCCTCTGGACTGCAGTTGTATCAGTTACAACATCAACTTTTCTATAGTGTAATTTGTATCTGATCTCTCTTGATCAGCGTTGTTAAGGGATTGCATTGTGGCACATCCTTGAAGAGAAGCAGCTCATTCTTTCAGGGATCTCAGGATTTTCTTGTGCATGCCAACTTTACTTATACCAACTCTGATCTTTCTTATTATTCCTTATCCACTGCCTTGGGTTTAGGCTCTTCTAGTATTTTTATATCCTTGAAGAGCATCATTAGATTGTTTGGGATATCTCAGATTTCATGACAGAGAATTCCAAGCTATAGCCTTCCCTCCTAAAACTGCATTAATCTTTTTCTTTTAGCATTGTGTGGGTCTGAAATTGCCCACAAGATAAAGTGGTTGAAATTGAGCAGAACACCATGGGCAGCCACATGGAAGAGGACATTCTTGAAAAGGATTTCAGGATGTTAACATCTCTAGGGTGTGGTTCATTCGGGGAGGTGAAGCTGGCCTGCCACCTTCCCACACATGCACGAGTGGCTGTCAAGGTCCTTGAGAAAAACACCAACAGTGTGGCTGACATCAGCACTGAAGTGAACATCCTTCAGTCTTTAGAACACAGGAACATCGTTCGATTTTTTGACATGATCGACACACTGACAACCACTTATCTGATTATGGAGTATGTGGCAGGAGAAGATCTGGAGAGCTGCCTCAGGCACTGGGCTGTCTAAAGGAGGAGGAGGCTAGAGTGATTTTCCGGCAGGTGGTGTCAGCGGTTCACTTCCTCCACCAGAGACACATCGCACACCGTGATATCAAATTAGAAAACATCCTAGTCGATGCAGCAGGAAATGCAAAGCTTTGTGACTTTGGTATGGCAATTGAAATCACAGAGGGGCAGATGTTGGAGGAGATCTGTGGCTCCTTGCTCTATTGGGCCCCAGAGATCTTGGCAAGAAAGCCCTATGATGGACTGGCAGGTGATATGTGGAGCTTGGGTATCGTCCTGTATGTCCTGGTCACAGGGCACTTTCCATACATGGAAGAAACCCTTGAAGGTATGCACAGGGTCATCACCACCACAATGTGTCCCATTCCTTACCATCTGTCAAAACCCTGTCACATCATCATTGCCCGACTACTCATGGTCCCTACTTGGTACCGATTCACAATCTGTCAGCTTGTGGAACGACCATGTCTAGGCCCCATTCGAGAACATGTACTGCCTGCCACCAAAGAAATCCTGCCCAGGGTCGTGGAGACCATGTGCACCATCGGCTATACGTGTGAGGAGATTGTTTCATCCCTAACTCACAGGCGAGAAGATAATCATGTAACGGCTACATGCAACATTCTCAAATATCAGCTGAGTGGTGGGGACAGCCATCAGCAAGATCAGATGCCCTGGTTAACTAGCAGCCCTCCAGGTCCTGTTCGCCTCCCTCTCCCCTTGACCAGGAGAGCCAGTGAACCAGCATTTACAACCGGTACACAAGCTGGGAAGAGTCACATTAAGGTGGAGGTTGTGGAAGAAAGAGACAAAACATGCAGAAGCTACACCATGCCCTACAGACTCTCCTTCCTGGAGGCGATGACCTATTCAGACAACACAGTCCCAGAAAGAGATGCTCTTATGGCTGACGTCATCAACACTGCTGCAGAGGACATTGCAGTCAACAGGAATTCTGTTGACTCCCTGCCTGGCAATCTCTTTTCCCTGAATCAGTCTTGGATGCAACACCCACAGGATTTCTAAACCTGGGCTTCTGTGAAGAAGATTCATTCCAAGGGCCAGACATTCCCAGTGACCAGCCCCAGGTGGCACCCACAACAGCTGGATCCAGGCCATTCAGGGTCTGGAAACTAGTGAGGAAGCAAATGTCCCATGCACTGAGAGCACTGTGCTGTTGCTGCTGCTGCTGCTGCCTGCCCACCCCAAGGTGAGCCCTGAACCCTTGCATCTGGGGCTTCAAGGAAAGAGAGGACAGTGGAGACCCATTCATCCTCCAGCTATTGGGTCTGAGCTGCCACTTTGCATCTCTTTCAGCTAAATTCAGCTTCAGAACTGTTGTGGGACAATTGGGGGTCATAAAGCACATGGACCCCATGACCCTCTACCTTCCTAGCTTTGGTCGTGCTTGTAGGACCACTCACACTGCATGGAAAACAGCAGCCTCTACAACCAGGAAGGACTTCATATCAATCACGGGTGCTCATCATCTTGGTCACTTTAACCCTCCAACTTACTCTGTGACTGCCTTTTGGACAAAATAGCAAGACCTGTGTAAATCCTCTGGAGAATGGAGGTGGGTGAAGGAGATAAAGAGGACTAATTGGGAAACAATATTGAGACAGGAATAGGGGACATGAGAGTTGGTGTAGAATAAGGAGTACAGTCTGTCCTGAGGAACTTCCTGTCAACAAAGTAACATGAAAGAGATGTGTGTATTTTGACATGTGACAGGGGCCATGCACAGTCTAGAGCAGGAACAAACCTCCCCTGAAGTGCAGACTGGGAGGGAGCTAGGAATAGCCAGCAATGAGGAGGAGAGGGCCTGCTCTGATGGTTCCTAGCATGTGTCAAGGCACACAAGTAGGATGCTGTCTTGGAAATAACATCCTGTTCTCTCCTACAGATCTGGGGTGCAGCAGGAGAAAGATGAAGCACTATTGGTCAGTGGAGTCCCGTCCTCCTCAGTGCTGAGTAAGTCCTGTCTGTTGAAGTCACAAAGAGAGGCACTTTCCTTATTCTTTTGGGTTTTATTTGGGGAAAGTGAAATGGTCTACTTGAATTAGAGTCTTGGTGTGGTGTAGTGCAACAGGAAGGATCCAGGCTGGAAATCTGTGTCCTGTGTGATGATATGTTAGGGCTACAGGTTCCAGTATCCATCCTCCAGGTTAGGGTCTCAGCTGCCATCTTCCCCATCCTTCACCTCACTGCTGCCCCTGCACTGTTGTTGAACATCCCTGAGAGTCACGTGTAGCATCGACCCAATGAATGTCTACATCTGTCCTGGTTCCTGTGGGACCAGAGTTCCATGACATCAAAAAGGGCTGCCTCTGACAACAGGACAGACTTGCACATAGATCTCAGGCTTCCTCTTCTTTGATTCCTTCATCACCTCCAAACTGCTTTCTGACTGTCTTTCAGAAGAACTGCAGGAACTGTAAATCCAGTGGGAGATGGGAGAATGGAGATAAGGGGAAGGAACAGGGGAAAGGAGGTGGAAAGGATCAAGAGGGAATGAGAGGACCTGTAGGAGGGTAGAGTCTGTCCAGAGGAGCTTACCTGAAATGACTCAGGAGAAAAGGAGCTTTTGCTGGGTCAGGGGTGTTGAAAAAGTGAGACCAGTAACAAATGTCTCAAACAGAGTGGAGTGTGACTTTGGTTTTATTGCCAAGCATGAGGAGGAAAGACCCTGCTCTGATGGTTCCTGGCATACGTCAAGGTAGAGAACTATGAGGCTGCTTTAAAAAGGAATTCCCATTCTGGGCTACTGAAGAAGGGTCTGGCAGCAGAGAAGGGTGGCTCCATCATGCAGTGGAGTCCTCTGCCGCTCCTGTCTGACATGTCCTTTGGCAGATCTGATGATGTCTATGTCTTTGTCTCCATAGCCTCCTTCATCCAGGATTCCCTTGCTGTCTCCCACCTCCTGATCCAAGAATCTTGCATCATTTTCCAATCTCTTGGAGGGATTTATATCTCACATTTGACCTTACATTAACATTGTTCTGCTCCAATGTGGGAAGGTAAGTAGGCCTTGCCAGGCCTGATACTGGGTATTGCCTTTACAAGACCAGAACATGGGACTTCTTTATGACCAATGCTCACCATTGCAGTCAGGCTTACAAGAAACCTTGATCATCATGGAGTTCTTGATGACAGCCCCTGGTGCAGTGTGAAGCATTGGTTGAGTGTAGTGTCTGAACTGGTTTCCAGGACACCTTCCAGGTAGGGAGCAGTTCACTGAGTTGGCAACGGGCAATGAACTCAACGGGGACTCCAGAGTACTAATTTGTGTGAATCATGCACCTGAAGGTACGGTTGAGTACAGTGAGTATCTGTTTGTCGTAGAGGACACATCTCTGAAACCTGGTCTTGATGTGGTAAAAAGGATCCCAAGAGGTGGCATGTGCCAGCATCCCTGACACAGAGGGAAAGTTATCACTGACTTGCTCAACTGAAGAGCAATGGGAGACTGAGAGACTGCAGAGGTTGACAAGGGAGGAACCAGCTTCTCTGCTGTAGTTGGCCTCCAGCTCCATTCTGACCATCTGATCCTGGGCTGTTAACAAATACTGATGGATATTACAGTCTTTGGCCAGATCTTCCCAGCAGGATGATGGCCAGCTTGTGCTGTCACTGACTTCTAGAACCCTGACCATCTGGTGAGTCCCAAGTGCACAGAACAAGATCAGTCAGTTTGTTCAGAAAGAGAGAGAAATTTTCAGTTTGTGGGTATCACCTGGTGTCAGACTGTGTTTCTGCTGCATATCAGTGAAGGCAGGGCTGAGAAATGGTTCAAGATTCTGTTGAGTTCTAGAAATGAGATGGGGAAATTTTCTGAATCCTCATTTTATATTTTACTTTTTTTGAGACTGGATCTCACTATATAGCCCTTACTATCCTGACACTCTCTGTGTAGAACATGCAGTCTCAATCTCACAGAGATTGACCTCCCTTCTCTGCCTCCTGAGTACTGCAATTACAGATGTGGACTGCCATGCCTGGCTTCAAGTACTGTATGTATAGCATCAATGGTAAATTCCTCAAACATGTGAGGGAAAGGAGACAAGTTCTGTGCTTCTTTCATCCTAACAGGTTCAGGGATTGAACTGAAGTTTCTTTCATCCAGGATGGACTACAAACAGCAGCAAAGTCCAAATCTACCCTTCAGAGTAGAAGTCTATGTCCACCACTGAATAGATACCTGGAGGTGAGAACTGTTGTCATGAATTCTTCTGGGGACCCCAGTCATTGGGCTGGAGGAGGTATGCACTAGCTGATACATCCTTGGAAACAAGGCACAGAACATGCAAAGGCTACTTTCTAATCCTTTTTCTCAGGTTCCCCACTGCAGTTCAGGCACAAATCCCATGACCTCAACCTGACCAAGCAGGAGAGTCCAGATTGGCTACCTGGTCTGATTGAGTTCTTTACATTTGAGCCATGTGATCACAGCTGAGGACTCAAGGTGGGTCACTGAGACAGCTGGTGCCTGTCTTGGGATATTAGAGGCAGGGCTTTCACTTTAAGGACACCAGTGGCAGAGGCAGTACATGAAGCCACATATTCTAGATAGGAGCTTCCAGTTCTACTCATCTGATACCCAGATTCTGTCTGCTTGTCTGCTGACTTCCATGGCTACTCTTGCTCATGGGTCCCACAGTGTTTTTGTTACTTGTCAAAACCACTTTGGGTTGGTTTTAGGCCACTGAACCTTGTTCATACTCCCTGGTTAATGGAGAGCCCAGCACTGCAGATTTCTGGATTCTGAACCAACTAGGACTCTGTACACCCCACTCTGGACAGTGTGTGATGGTAGAGGTGATCAGCCCCTCCCAAGAACATTGTGGACAATCCCAGGAAGACCACTGTCCTATTTCATATCCTGAGTGTTCTGTTGTTCATGTTCTGACCCCTATGACCTGCACATTTTGCATATGAAAGAAAACAGTGATCCTTGTTTTGGGACAAGCTTGTCACACATAACACAGTCATCCTCAGTTGTATCTTGTAGCTGTAGTGCCCGCAGTACCACCACCCATTCACCATGTCTGAGCAAGGGACTGTGGATCAAAAAACAGAGGCAAGAGACAGCAGGTCATTCAACTCAGCAGAATGTGGAATGCCATTTTTTGAAAGAGACAAGAAACCTTAAATACAGGCTTACAGCACAATGGAGGGACCCCAGAGGGCAGAACTTTGCTACTGAATGTTCTACATTCTTGCATCTAAGCTGTTTACACCAAATGCAGGATACACAAACAAAGAACCTCTTGTGAGCATTCAGGAAGAAGGAAACCAGCAGGGAGTCAGCATAGGGAGGACATCTGTTCAAGGTCAGCAAGCAAGGCAACAGCTACCCAAAATAGGGGGCCAGGGCCCTACAGGTGCCTGATTTTTACTAAAAAAATGAGCTTTTGACTTAGGCTGTGTGAGATGTCAGCAGGTCACCTTACCCATCATGGAGACACCTGCCCCTCCTACACAGGCGCTCTGACTTAGGTTGGTGAGCGCCCCCCAGGCATTACCCATCTCTGAATACTAATTATCATACAGGAACATCCATGTGTGAGCTGCAGAGTTAACTGTTGCCAAAGATCTCAAAGTGGCACTGGGCTTGCAATCTGTGTGACATGGAAAAGACCAACAGAAATCTTAACCCACCCATACCCAGTAGGCTAAGCCATTCCCTTCCTAAATAAGCCTTACTGCAAATTGGAGTTCTGGTAAGATGCTTCCAAAAGCAAGTGGAAGTTGAGTTTCATAAATTTTATAACTTTTAAAGCCATTCAAAATGTATATAACTGTTGAATTAAATTTACCATGCCCAATAGAAAGATAGGTTAAGTAACTATGGTAGCTACTTTTGCTGCCAGGATCTCCATTGTGCTAGCTATAGTAACCAATTATGAAATAGCAATCCCAGAAACAGTAGCAGCAGTGTCCACCACTTCTATAATAGCAACAATAGCAGCAGCAATGTCAAATTCTCTTCTGGAGCATGTGAGCATCATCTGTGTCTTTCTGCCATTGTCCAATGGCATGGACACAGCTCCAGGAACACAAACCACCAAGGCCCATTTGTTTTTATCCCAGCACAACTTAAGTTGGCAGCTCTGCAAAAGAACAACTAAGAACCACAAAGGAAAAAGACAGCACACAAGGAACAGAACTAATGGTTTCATAATGGCTACATTCAGGCTCACAAATTTTAAGGTATCTTCAAGGGAGGCTAGATGAATTTCAGAAGGCCAATAAATGTTGCACAGAGCCACTCCTTAAAAGGTAGGTGCTAGACCAGCTTGAAGAGAATTGTGAAAATGAAAAGGCTTAGCTGGCATGGTACAGTTAACAATAGGAAGTCAGTGACCTTCAGGGTTATCCTTAATCTCCAAGGTGTCTGGGTGACATGTTCTCAAACATACTTGAAAAAGCAGTTACCATCCATTACCTTCTGGAGAATCCAACCACATGGCTACAGTTCCTTGGCTTACATTAATGCTTGCCAAGGTTGGCCGTATTGGGCTTTCAATCCCCATTGGCATCGGAAGGGGAGAGTTCTTCATGAAGGTCCAATAGGTCTCTGCCACGTTGGGATTCAACAGCAGCCACAGGGCACACACAGCGCTCAGAAACCCAAAGAGAAACTTCATTGTTCTGTGGAAAGACACAAACAGATCCCCAGCCCACACCAACACCAGATTGGGCTCCCGCAAGTGCTAGTAGAAAGATCCTCCCATTGCATTAGAGGATGATTTGTAACAGGAGCCCTCCAGTGTTTATCTGCAGCAGATGCTCCAGCAGAATCCCCTGATAAAAATTTAAAATATATAAAACAAGGGAAAGAATAGAATGTGAAGAAGAGAGACGAGTTCCCAGCTCTCCCTTTTTACTTTAGCAAAATATGGTTTTAAGGTATGATGGCAGTGGTTTACTATAGTCTGTCCTTGAGGATTATAAGGATTATTATTTGTAGCTAGAGTTTTCCTGCCTTGCTCACAGTCAGGACAAATCTTTGTCACCCACCAGTCCCACAGCTGCTCAGACCCAACCAAGTAAACACAGAGACTTATTTCGCTTACAAACTGTATGGCCGTGGCAGGCTTTTTGCTAACTGTTCTTATATCTTAAATTAACCCATTTCTACAAATCTATACCTTGCCATGTGGCTCTTGGGTTACCAGCATCTTTACATGCTGCTTATCCTGGCAGTGGCTGGCAGTGAGTCCTTCTGCCTTCCTGTTCTTTTATTTCACTTCTCTGTTAGTCCTGCCTATTTTTCTCATCTAGCCACGGCCAATCAAGTTTTATTTATTGACCAATCAGAGCAACTTGACATATAGACCATCCCAGAGCACAACCAAGTGCAGACCATCTCAGACACGTGCACTCAGGCCCATGGACCTAATCATCCTCTTTGTGGACCTGCTGAGTAAAGCCATGAGGAACCTGAGAACAGAACCCCACAGGACTAGTCTTATTAACAATAGAAAAATCTTGGCAGAATTTTGCAAATCCCGTACTGCTGTAGGTGGGACAATTATCAGTCTTTATGTATTTTGGCACTCCCATATAAGCAAAAGCATGAAGACAATAATTTTTTATATCTTTAAACTTTTCACCTGAATGGGCAGAGGCAAAAATTGGAGAGGAATATGTATCAACAGACACATGGACATATTGTAATTTTCCAAAGGAAGGCACATGTGCGACATCTATCTGCCACACCTGATTAGGTAAAAGTCCTCTGGGATTAACTCCCAAATGAGGAACAGGTAAAAATTCAGCACAAAGAGGATATGATTTAACTATCTGTATGGCTTGTTTCTGGGTTATGCCTGTGTGATGACCAAGAGATCCAGCATTAAGATGATAATGTTGATGTAACTGAGTAGCCTTTTCAAAGGCAGAACAAATTAATGTGACAGCCATATGAGTAATGGTATTAGTCCTCTGATTGATTACCTTATGTAGGCTGTTGTTTTTAAAGGCATAATGGCATGTGTCACATATGCTATCATTATAAATACTTACACATTCATTAGAAAACATCTGTAAAGCAAGCAACAGTGCTGGTACCTCTGCCATCTGGGCAGAAGTGTCCTGGACTTTTATTCTTTTTACAATGTTACCAGAAACCACCATAGCAAAACCAAGGGAAGTGTCATCAGTAAATATCATATGGGCCTAAGGAATAGGAGTCATCTGTACTGTCTTGGGAAATATAACAGGATGCAATTTAAAAAATTGACACACATCATTGGAGGGGTAGTGAGTATCAAACTGACCCTGCATGGAGCATGTCAATATGGCCCAATCATTATCATTATCTTGTAACCATGTTATTTGAGACTGGGTGTATGGGGTTACCACAATATCTGGCTCCTTACGAACAGTTTGAACACTTACCTTGATTTTCTTAAATATAATCTGAGCAACAGCCTGAGGATAAGGAGTAATGGTTTTCACTGGAGAAGATGTGGAATGTACCCATAGAATAGGACCTGTTTGTCAGAACACTCTAGTAGGTGAATGAGAAAAACAAAATATCCATGACCTAAATAATGATAGGAAAAGGATACCTGTACCTTTTTGGGGGCTGTTTGTAAATTAGTCAGGCCATGAACCTCTTGTAATTTAGAAAAGGCATCAAAAACAAGTTTTTTATCTTTAGCAGCCAATAAAATATCATCCATATAAATTAATCACAATTAAATATCAATGTTTAGGAATTGCCACAGGGGCAGGCAAACCAGGCTGTGTTGCTTCCATGAGAAGCATGGTTTTATTTACAGTTCTAAGATCTTGTAAGTCTCTATTTTTTTGACTTTTTGTAGAGGCCAGTTGGGATCTCAGTATTCTCGTGAAATTATAGATATATCCAGCACCAGAATCTAATAATGTTTTTATCTCAATTCCATATAATTTTGTTTTTAATTTAGACTGGTTATCATTGATAGCTGTTTGTCAAAATACCTTTTTTTTGTACTTTTAAAGCCTCTAGTTTTACATATAGGCACCACTTTGTATTTAAAATATGAAAGCAATAATAATTGAGCAATTTTATCATCAGCTTTTATTTTTATGGACCTTTTTACATATGTCAATTATAAAAAGCATTAAATACAATCTTTATAGGATTTGAAGAGATGATGTTAGGTAATACTCTTTTAGAGTATTTTTATAAATTTTTAAAAAGAGGATACTTTTTTATAGATTTTAAGTGACACATTGGTATAAATAACCAATTATTAACAATGTGGACCAAACAATTTACCTGTATTTTATTTACTGGAAAAATAATTTTGTAAACTCTTTATTAGTATTGATTATTTTTATGGGTTTATCTTAGCAACAACATTATTTAATAAATTAACAACCCAATTCATTTTAGGTGTTATTATTTTTACAGAATTTTTAAAAATTTCTAGAAAGCAGCTTAAAGAACAGAGCCAAATTTTTAGTAATGATCAACAGACAAGAGCATACCTAATATATAGTTTAAAATTATGAATTCTGTTTTTTAGTTTATCTACCGTAAGAATCAAACATTCATCCAAACATTTATTAAGACAATCAGAAGAACAGTACATTCTTCATACAATGAATGGACATTCAACAGCGTTGACTTACCATTTCATGTCCTGACCGAAACCATTTTTTACAAGAAGTTGGGCCGTTTTGAACTTTTAGCACCTGTCCCTCTTCAGGCCTCTACTTGTTTGTCTGCCCATGAGTGCCTTTCCCTCGTGGGCCTCACCACCACACATGTCTTTGTCTACTGTGCCGGCCCACACTTGCGCACTCCCATTTAAACTTCCCCTACTCCCATGAATAATAATGAGTTATTCCCACCATAAGGATAAAACAGAAAAAACATTCCCACAAAGGGATCCTAAATATTGAATTATTCCCACTATGAGGGGAAAAAAAAACATTTAAAGCAAAGTTAAACAAACAGACAACAAAACTTCTAACCTCTGGGCTCCCTTGCTTGTTCAGCCAGCATCAGTGAGGCCCACCTGCCGATTCTTTGTAATTCAGATGCTGCGGTTCTGCACTGGAAGGCAGAAAAAGCTCAGAGTTTTAGCTTATCCTGAAGTTTTTTTTTAATAGGAAAGAGCCCTTTCTCCCTCCATTACCATTGGGAAGAGGCTTTTCTCTTTCTTTCATCCTTTCTCTACAGGGCCTCACAATCTTTAGGCCTAGTTTCAAAAATTTCCCCCTTTTTACATGGAAAATCCTTTTTTTTTTTTAAATTAAAAATTTCTTCATTTCTAATGGGAAATTTCCTTTCCTTCCCTCTTCTCTATTGGGAAGATTTAAAATCTTTGGCTGTCCTGTCTTTACTGGTGGTGCCCTATTGCACCCATGACAATTTACCCTTACCTTCTCTTTTCTTTAAAATGCTGGCCAGCCTCACTTTCGGGTGTCCATCAGCGACGTCCCTTCTTTCTCGGATCTCGGTGGATCCTCCATTTGTAGCAGTAGTGCCCATGCTACCACCACCCGTTCACCATGTCTGAGCGAGGGGCTGTGGATCAAAAAACAGAGACAAGAGAAGCAGGTCATTTGCCTCAGCAGAATGCTGAATGCCATTTATTGAAAGAGGAAGGAGACCTTAAGTACAGGCTTACAGATCAATGGCAAAGTTCACTACCCAATGTTCTACATTCTTGCATCTAAGCTGTTTACACCAAATGCAGTATACACAAACAAAGAACCTCTGGTGCGAATTCAGGAAGAAGGAAACCAGCAGGGAATCAGCATAGGGAAATCATCTGGTCAAGGTCAACAAACAAGACAACAGCTGTATCTCTTTTCTAAAAAATGTCTAAATTTCATTCACGCTTGAGGAGAATGTGCTTTTTAGCCTGTCTGCTCTTCATTTATTTATTTCATCTATTTATTTACTTATCTCACTACTGAGTTATTTATTCATTTATATATTCATTCTATGACTTTTATATCAGTATCTTGATCACATTCATGATCCCATCTCTTCACACCTGCCCTCTACTCTTAAACCTGCCCAAATAAAACAAAATTTAAGAGAATAAAAAGGGAAAGTAAGATAAATTTTAAAAAGGGGAGACTTCAAAGTTTCCTTTTGGAAGCTGCAGTGACCGAGTGTGACAGAGTGAGTCACAGTGTAAACCTTCTGTCCACATGTCTTCACTTGTTAGTGCTCATTGCAGAGTCACTGGTCTGGTTCCAGTCCTCAGGTGTCTACTACACTACTTTTGCATTTGGTAATGTCATCTGGACTATGTAATTGGCACATTAACTTGTTTCACAGCATGGGCAATCAAATTTAAAACTCTGACTTCAAAATCACCAGTGCCACAGTACAAATCCACTTCTAAATAAAGTGACATAGTTGAGCTGGAGATGGAGAACAGAAGATGAGAACCAGACATTGCAGAGGCATCAGGAAAGAATTGGCTAAGGGAGGAATTTGGAGAAGATGGAAGAGAAGAGGGGAAGACCAATTCGGAGAGGGATGCACAGTAGCTTTAGCTTAAGTGCTGCATATTTCAAGTTCCCCTAGAGTCCCATTCCCATGTCCGTCCTCTTTAAAGTGATGAGCTCTCTACATCAGGAGACACAGGGTGGCGACTTGCAGGTGTGGCCTGAGACAGCAGAAGTAGGAGCTCTGCAGGAAGTCCAGATGGCAGTGTGCCCACTTCCCCAGCATGAAGGGTCTGTGTCCAGCACAGGAGGAGGTGAGCCAACTACCACAGGTTTCTATCCAGGAAACACTAGTTATCAAGGATCCAGGGCTGGTGTTTCACAGCATCCTTCTCTGAGGGGGACTTGAGCCAATATCATGTACAAGCTGCCCTTGAACATGCAGACCCTGTGGACCAGTCTGCAGGGGAATAACTAGCAGTACTCATTAATCTGTCCACCCTTTAGGTTTCTGATCCTAGTGAAATGTTTCCCCACATGAGGGAAGGGAGCTCCTTCCTCTCCTTCCTCTTCCTCCTTCCCTGCTGTTGTATTTGCAGCCTTCATTTATCCCTGTGTCCTGACCATCAGAAAAGACACAGTCCCACAGCATGCTGGTCTAGTTTATGTGTTTGTGAAGGGGCCTCACTGTAGGGAGTTTCATCAGAACCATATTTGTCTCCTAACAGGAAAGTGACAGCAAGCTGGAGGAAAATGGGTACCACTTTGGATGGAATGCTGGGACATTGCTCCACTTTGGAAGTGAGTAGGCCTTACCTAGCCAAGGGCACAGTGGTCAGAGGTGGGGTCAGCACTCTTGAAACTACTTTGTACCCAGGTCCACTGGGTACAGTGGTCAGGTCTCGACATCCTTGTTGACCATAGAGCTATGGCTTTCTGCTAGGTGTCTGCTTGCTTGTCCTGCTGGGATAATTGTCTAGAGTGTTGTCAGGTGCACCTGACAGGCAGACAGCCTCTCCATGCAGTGAAGGATGCCACTCTGAATGGGATGATTGTCAAGGCTCATCTCTGGGCAGCACATGGCTGAAAGCATCACTGAGACCACTATATAACAGCCTGTAGCAGATGCTAAGTTTTTGGTTTCTTGTCTAAACTTGACTCTGGCTTAGAGGATAGGAAGAATGAGGCTGATCAGGCAGGTCTGCCTCAATCCCAAGAGTAGGTGGTCACTTAGCTTGTATTACAGAGGACAAGAGATCGATAGATGGATAGATAGATAGATAGATAGATAGATAGATAGATAGATAGATAGATAGATAGAAACAGCTGAGTCATGGCTACAGAGGGATATTGAGATAACTTGGTGTAGGTGGCACATCTCTCCCCTCTGATCCTAACACCATTGAGAAGGAACACTTTGAATCAAAGATGGTGAACATCTTCTCACACCTGTATGCTGTGACATCCATTCTGTCACTGGCCAGTGACTTAGTCTGTGTTGGGTTCCAGAGACTGGGGAATGGGGATTCACACAACCTAGCAAGGGGAACCAGCCAAGAGACAATGACTGCTTGCTCCTCTGCCCATGTCTGGTCTGTATGTCAGTGAGTGACCACTAAGGCAGGCTTCACCCTGATGCACTTAACTGAAACCAGGGCCTGTGGAAGGGAGTCTTGGGTACTGTGGCCAGGCATGGAATCTCTCAGGAGACAGCACATGTGGACCAGGACTCCAAACCCTAGTAATGATGGTCTCTAAGAATGTGACCCTTAGGAACCAGAGTTGATGCCTAAGAGGCCAGGTGAGTTTAATGTGAACTTTTTATATTGCTGGCCACTGCAGGGAGCATGTGGTGGCCTTTAGATAGTTACATGAGACAAGTCAGCTTATGATCAGGCTCACACACTTCAACACCCTCCTTCCCCACTGCCTGCCTCCTGGAAGCAGCAGGAACAGGTGCAGACAATACATGCTCTTGGTACCAAGATCTTTTCACACACTACCCCAAAGTTGCTCAGTAATACTCACTTCCCAGTGGAATAAAGTGAGTCCAAATGATGCTGGGTAGCTTGCTCTTTTGACAGTGGCTGACTGGTTGGGACTGTTTAAATTCCTCCAGGTCATTGACACAGATTGGATGACTAGTGTGGTAACAGCCTGAGTCTCTTGTATCTCAGAGGCCAACTCCAGAACTCTCATTGACATCCTTTCTTTCCTCAGATCTGCAGGTTCTGCTGGATATGTTCTGAGACAAAGCTCATCTTCACCGTATGTGCATCCTGTCTCATCTAGGCAAGTGTTCAGTGAGCTGGGTGCAGGAAGCACAGCGTCTAGACACAGACATGTTGGTGAAACTGCATTTCCTTCTTGATCCTAGAGCCTGTTTATGGGACAGTAGCAGAGCAGCTAGGACAAACCAATCCCTGCAATCAGGGCTTCGCAGGGAGAACCCACTGAATTCTCCCACAGGAAGTCACATGGGAAGAAAAAGTCATTATTCCTGCCTCATTAGGTCCTGAACTCCACCAGAAATAAACCAGCTATTATCT
The DNA here is from genome assembly GCF_004664715.2 of Peromyscus leucopus. Taxonomy (NCBI): domain Eukaryota; kingdom Metazoa; phylum Chordata; class Mammalia; order Rodentia; family Cricetidae; genus Peromyscus; species Peromyscus leucopus. Next base: position 52,808 of record NW_023504508.1, on the reverse strand, counting down.
GAAAGGCCACAGGTCTAGGGTGGTGAATGAATCTTTCTGCCAGCCTCACCATTGTCTAATACAAGCTTTTTCTTCTAGGTGCCTGGCCATATCCTGAATCGTGGACCCCGAGAATTCCTGACTTGCATGTGTGCACACTGAGCATTGGTGACATGGAGGGAAAAGAGCACCTCTCCCCTCCCCTTCCTGGCAGACTAGCATGCCATTGTCTGAGCTCCAGAGGAACTCAGAGGCTCCACACAGCAACAGGAGGACATGCTGTGGAGGACGATGACATGGTTTCTCTGCCTCCATCCAACTACAGACAACCACCCCAAATTACCAACAAGACCTGGGGAATCTACAGGAGCGTCCCCTTGTGAAAGCCTCCCAGTGGGTACTTACTGTTGAATCCTGCCCAACTTAGACCCATCTGCATTTTGACACTTCAGAAAGTCACCTATGCCTCTCTGTCTTCACAGATAACAAAGAAAACCTGCCTGAGCAGGTAAAGAAATATCTCAGAAGAGCCTTGGGAATTAAATGTGCTTCTCTTTCTGAACTCTAGAGTGGATCTCCTGAGAAGGGCAGTACCCATGGACCACCTGTCACAGGCCTCCACTAACATGATGAGGCAGAACTTGAGGTCATACATTTGGCCAATTTCTCACTGGTATTAGGCAGAGACAATTTACAAAGAAATACTCAAGTATTTAATTAGAATTCTAACATAATTTCTATAAATTGGCATTCAGAATGCTTTGACCACTGGAGGAGAGAAATCCAAAGCTAATGAGCTCTCCGGCTCCACCAGTTGTTATTCTAAAGGTGACAGATGTTTGCACTTCATCTATAGAATCAGCAAAATCCAGTCTGATGCTCAAACACAAGATGTAACAACCAATGGGATCTAAACCTAGAAGACATGGCAGAGGACAGGAGAGATCCCTCCAGACTCTGATCTTCTCCCAGGACTTTGCACAAAGCCTCAGAGATCCACAAAAGGCTACAGGGAAGTAATGGAGACTGGATACGTGGAACAAAACAGAATGCTCAGAAGCAAACCCAGCAAGATCCTGCCAGCTGATTTTCTTATAGTCACCCATGGAAATCAAGGCAGAGAGAATGGCTTGTCCACAAATGATTGCAGAAGAAGATTTAAAAAACAAGCAATAAGGAACCTATTGAAAAACTGAACACAGTCACCATTTCTATTGACCTCAAATACAAACACTATAATGCTCACATAAAGTTATAGTAGAGGACTACATACATTCCTGCCTTATAGAAAGGAAGATCAGAAATAACATGGAAAAGATGAACTGTGGACTCAGGAGCCCTGATGCCACCAGCCATGAAAATACAGAAGCTGGAGCATGGCAAGAGCAGGACACTCCCCCAGGACATCTAGAGAGAACCTGGCCACTGACACACCCCAGCAGACAACAAATCCCTGACAGTGAACGTTGTGTGGCTAAGAGGAGGTGGAGGTGTAGTGTGTGTTGTGTGGTGTGAGGAGGGCTGAAACCTATCACATCATGTGGGATGGAGATGAGCTGTCCAGCTGATCTGATAACAGCACTGTATTGATGGTCCAGTCAGCTGGGGAAAGCAGCAGGGCTGACACCTAGATACTCACATGTGCTACCTATGCCCCTCCCCTTGTTAACAACTTACATACAGTGTCAGTGTAAGGACATGAAGGACTCCCCTCACCCACACTCACCACAGAGTTCTCTAGGTATTAGGCCTAGATATTCAACTACCTTCTGCTATCCCACACGCAATGCTAGATTCTAGAACATGCTAAATGCCTCCAACCACAGTGTACTAAGACATGGGGAAAGGTATCAGACACTGTTGCACACTTTACCTTCTGACAAGGACACACAGTTACTGCTTGGTTCAAACACTCCTGGAATCTTCCTGCACTGACGTACAACACTAGGTATAATGCAGCGTGTGACACTACAGCCATGCCACCTCACTTGTACTACCAGCTGTCAGACCAGATAAACAACCTCTACATCACACACACACACACACACACACACACACACACACACACACACACACACACACTTTAATACACTTCTAAGTATTGGGCCATGCATGACTTCCCACCAAACCACACATTGACTGCTAGGTATCAGGCATTGCTAAACAAACCCTCACACATACCTCTCATGTATTCCTAGGTCTGGATCCAGAATACAACCCACATAATCCTTTATTAACAGCCACTTATCAGGTCATACAGGACACTCTCTTGCCACTGTACGCAAATACTCTGCTAGTATTAGACCCCACTTGACACCCTAACATCACTGAAATTTCACATACACTGCTAGGGTTCATGCCCTCTTGAGTATCACACCGCACCACCACAATCTACAGTGTTAGTATCAGGGCCCACTGGATACCACATTCCATCAACCCACATATCCCTGTTATATTTCAGACCTGCTGGTCATTCCAAACTCCATGGCAACTCCTACCAGGCTAGCTGAAGGCCCTGGAATGCACACATCACCCTGCAGCCCTCACATGCACTGTCAGGTGTCAGGCTCTGCTGGCTCCCTCAATGCCTCACTCACACACTGAAGTGTCAAGCACACTTGTACAATACATCGCATACTGCCAACGTACTTCAAAATGAATGATCAGACCTTGATGGACACCAGATCACCCATAAGCTGACACATACTCAGTAGGGATTGTGCAGAGCTCGACACCCCATCCTTCCACTGCTCCCCTCTGACATACAGTTATCATCAAACACACTGGACACACCACCACCCCTGTGACCACACATCCACTCTAGGTACCAGGTCCAGTTTGACCTCATACCCCACATTAATCGACAGCCATCAGACCATGCTGGGAACATTCCCCCTGTCAGGTCTTGCACAATACGTAGCAATTAGCATTTCTGGACCCCCTCCTTCTGCTGAAGACACATCCACACTGCTAGGCATCAGCTTCTACTGGACTCCTTCCTATGCTATACCACGTGCTGGGTCTCAGGCTCTACTGCTGGTTACTGGGCCATGCTGGACACTAACCCCTGTCCAAACCACAGTGCATATAAAGTGCTGTGTGTCAGGTTCACTTGAACACAAGCTTCATCACACATGACTTGCTAGGTACCAGACAATGTTGACACACACCCTTACCCCCTATATACACTACTGGCCCAGTGAACACTGCAATTTTAAGGCTCTTCTAGACACCTCCATCACTGACATATCAAGTTTCTTGCTATCAGACACTACCACTCTGTGCAGATTTCAGTCATGTATATTGAAGTATATTGTATGCATATACAATAATTGGCTTCAAGCCTTACCCAAAGTAGCACCATTCTGTTGACAACATACACTACCAGACAGGGGCATGGGTCTAAGCACAGCTGAAAATTAGCAGGGCTATTGTGGCAGGAGGATGGGTGTGGAAGAGAAACTTATTAGATGAGGCCTGTTATCCTGCACAATATCCAGGTTAGGACTGGGGAGTCCTGAGGATGTGATACACTGTAGGGCATCTAGGCCTCAGGCAGGTGTGCAGCAAAGCCTGAAACCAAGCAGTGTGTTTCAGGCTATAGTGGCAGGGATAGGGGTGTCCAGCTGGGCCTGGTAACTAGTGGGACATGGATGGGTTTGGCAGCAGGACTGGGGGGCAGTAGCTAGCAAGGCCGGTTATGTGGCCAGCCCCTCATAGTGGGATGAGTCTCTGCGGGAGAAGCAGGAAGATGCTCTACAGTGTTTCTTATGAATACAACAGTGTATGTTGGGTGGCATCAGTTGGGAGCTGTATAGATTCCTTATGACATGACACCTAGCAGTCTATGTAGGATATCAGGGGCGTTTGCAGCCCTGTGTTTTCAATAGTAGTGTATGTGGAACAGTGCTAAAGATGATGATGTTATAAGGAAAAGTGTGTGTGTGCGCGTGCTCGCATGTGTGCACACGTGTGTTTGAACTTGTAGTGAGTGGTCAGAGAGTGTGCTGTATTGTCATGGAGATAGCTGTCTTAGAGAAAATGAGTCAGTGACTAGGCAAATAGAATCCCAGGGTCAGTATATTATTAATGGAGTTGATCTGAGAAAGTATCTTCAAGACATGGACTTGAGAGATTTGGAAGAGTAAGGGTAGAAAACTAGAAATGTGAGGCTTGATGAATACAGGCCTAGGGGAGGAATTTGACTTTATTTTTACTGTACCAAGAAGCCAAGTTTTCTCTTTGCCAACAACACTAGGTATCATCGTCTGTAAGGAGTCCCCACACTTAAAACCCACCCCCACATTGCTAGGTGTCAGCGTCTACTCTGAAAAATGTCTTCTACAGCAGGTGCCAAACACACATGCCTAGGCGTGAGGTCCGGTAGGTCAACTGTCCATTAAAGAAAATGCTCCTCTCATACAGTTGGGTAGCTTGTCCTCCACGACATCAACAATGCAATGGCTAAAGCCCCATGCACAGGGCTGGGTATCTGGTGTTTCTAAGGATCCCCTTACCTACAGCAGCAGAAGCCATAAACAGACGCCCACATACTATGACACAAGTGTCAGGGGCCAGTATTTATCTCTTCCCATACAACCACATATACATACGTGGTTAGGTCACATTCCTGATAGGAATTGCCTCAGCTACATCAGTGCAAACACCCAGAACTAGGCTTCAGATCCTGCTGGGCACCTCTTCCCTACATCCAAAGGACCACACAGTTACACAGCTAGTTTTCTAGTACTGGTACCCCTCCCCTATAGTCAAATGCCTTGTACACAGCCACACACTCACAAACACACTCAGGCACACATGCTTGTATGATCCCATGCACGTGCTCATGCACTTTCATCTAGCTGTCATGTCAACAAGGTCTCCCCCATTCAGCCAAAGCCCTATTTACACACAGCTGTCAAAGTGCTGCCCTTCTGGGTGTCCATCCCCTGCAGCCAAACACATACACAGAGACAGACAGAGACACAGAGACAAAGATACAGACAGAGAGACACAGAGTCTGAGGTCAGGTGCTGCTGTTCCCATTCCATAACAGACAAAGCTGTCTACTCAGGGCTAGGTGTCAGGTCCTGATACCTACCTCTTTTTCTATATTCATAGTGCAATATTCTTACACAGCTAGTTTACCAATATGCACCCCCTCCCTATAATCAAATGCTAGGTACACACTCACACACTCAGAAACACACTCAGGCATGCATGCTCCTATAAATGCCTTCACGAATTCAATACACTCTCAGCTAGCTATCAGGTCCTAGAAGATAGCCACCATACAAGGAAAAACCCTCATATACTTCTAGGTGTTAACTCCTGTGAGTTAGAGGTATCACCCATACCAAAAATATCCCCACACACACCTCTAGGTGTTAGGTCCTGTGAGGTGTCCCACATAGAGCCAAAGCCCTATTTACACACAGCCAACAAGGTGCTTCTGCTGCTAGGTGTCCATTACTAAAGCGAATCTCTCTGTCTCTTTCTCTCCCCTCTCCCACTGCATCCCCTCCCTCTGTCACATACACACATGTATATATGTACATCTAAGGCCCTGTACTGTTAGGTATACATTTGCCTAGAGCCAAAGACTCCCAATACATGCAATTTGACTGGACTTTCAGGGTTATTGTCTCCATTATAGGCAAAGCCACCCCCTCATCAACACACAACACACACACACACACACACACACACACACACACACACACACAAGTGCAGTTACATGGCAGGATCTGTTGGATTTACAGCTTCCTTAGAGCCAAAGCATCTAAACAGGGCCAGGTGTCAGCTTCTGTTAGGTCCACTCTTCCCTACAGCCAATATTCCTCTTACAGCAGCTAGGTATCATGAACTCCTAGAGATCCAATGCGATACACTAGAGTCCCATGCACAAGGCTAGGCATCACATCCTGCTAGGAACCCCGGACACAGGCAAACACCCAGGCACAGCTCTCATATTCATATAAGGCAAGTGTCAGGTCAGGTATTTGTCTCTAGCCTTACAACCAAAGTTCCACATACACAAACATGGTTAGGTTTTAGGATCTGCTAGGTACCTTCTTCCCCACAGCAAAACACCAGGTTAACAAACATACAAATGCAAGCATGCACACATGCACATATACAATCATGCATGCAGGCCTGTGGGAACCCTCCCCTGAGTGTGAGTCCCAGGAGTACCCTAGACACATGAATGGAGCTATGGATTTAGGGGAAGGCTAGGACTTGGCACCTACCTGTGAGTGTGTGGCTTTGATGTAGAACTGGGGTCTTCCTCACAGGAATACAAGTAGTCATGTATGTGTTTATGACTTTGGCTGTAAGGGTGAGACTACAGTGCTACTCTTGACACCTAGCCCTGTGTGGAGAACTAGGGCTTAAAATAGAAAGAAGTCCATCAGGACTTGACTTTGTGTGTGTGTGTGTGTGTGTGTGTGTGTGTGTGTGTGTGTGTGTGTGTGTGTGTAGGGTTGTGCATTAGCTTGGTGAAGTAATGCCTAGTAGGTCTTTACACACCTACCCTACAGCCAAAGACCTTTATTCACATATATGGCTCACTATCAGTTCCTGCTGGATAAACAATTCCTTACAGCCTAGCCAAACTGACACAAATCTCAGAACCTGCTAGGAATATCACCCTATATTGAAAAGACCCACCTATGACTAGAGCACCATGTCCTCCTCAGTATCATGTCCCCAAAAGCAAAGCTTCAAATATACTGGCCAGGTGTCACATCATGCTAGGTACCCTAATCTCTACAGCCAATGTTACAGGTACACAAAGAGATGGAGTTAGGTTATTCTGACTGCCCCAGACTTATAATCAAAGACTCTATCTCTGTCTCTGTCTGTCTCTCTCATACACACACACACACACACACACACACACACACACACACACACACACAACTATGTATCTGTTACTTCTAGACATTTCCTCCCCCCAGGAAAGTCCCACATAACACAGACAGGGCTAGATTTCTACTCCTGCTAGATACAATCTCCCTAGTAAGATCTCAGAAGAACCTCTAAGAGGACATGGTATCTAGCTGAGTAAGAGGAATATACATACAGCCAAAGCTAGACACAAAAAGCTAGGTGTCAGTTCTTTTGGTATCCAATCCCATCTGTGTATCTCTATGTTTTATACTCACTTCAGAAGTGTGGGAGCCAGAAACAGCTGATGGAGATGACCTCTGGCATTTGTCTTTCTGGATCTGGGTTCTCTCACTCAATATTATCTTTTCCACATCCATCCATTTACACAGAAGGATGGCTTAAACAAAGAGGATTATTTGCTGAGTGTCTGAAACTAGTCCTGTGATTTTGCAGTTGCATGCAGTTTACAGGACTCATTTCTTTATTAATGCCTAATGTGGGAGATCAGGCCCAATGTGGGTGCCTCCACCCCTGTACATTGGTCAGGAATTGTGTAAGAAAGGAAACTGAATTAGCCATGAAGAGCAAGTCAGGAAAGAGCTGTCCTCTGAATCTGCTAGAGTTCCTGAAAACTTCCCTAATGATGGACATTGAACAGGACATGGGGGCCAAATAAACTCTTTCTACCACATTGGGTTATGTCAGGATCTGTCTATCAACAATACAAAGTATACTAAGACAGTATCCCAGGACTGGCCTCAATTTGTAATCCTCCAAACTTCACCTACTGACCGTTGGCTTTAAGAATGTAATATAAACCTGTATGAACAAATAGAAGCTTTAAGGTTGACTAGATCTCAGGGAGAAAACAAATCAAGGACCAGTACAATACAATTTCATCAGGTGAGGTTATTTTAATGAAGTTAATCATCGAATACATCTCAAGCAGACAGATTGGAGAAATACTGCTGAATGAGGATAGACAAACAAATAGTGCCTGACGGTATATACAGAGACAGGGGAGGAATCTTAGTTTATTTTTTAATATGTTAAGTACCAAACAGAGTATAAATAGAAGAGTGGAATCCTATGACTTGAGACAGTTAATCATGGGGCATGTAATTAATAACAGTGATTGCTGAAACCTCAGTTTAGGAGGCTGGCAGAACTGTGAAAACATCATGGCTTGTTCACGCTCTGGATCCAATGTTGGTGAATATACCCACTGCACTCTGTGGAACATGGCTCATGAGGTCAGAATACATGTTAGCACATCGAGACCAGCACACACAATCATTGTAATACACATAACCTGGCTCATGAGATCACAGCATGTGGGGTATTCTGAATCCTGCCCCAGTAGACATCTCAATTCCTGCATTCTGGTTGATGAGTCAGAAGGGATACTACTCCTAGATCATCCAGCATGAGGAAGTTATCCCACCTACAAACCAGCACCCTGTGTCTCCACACCTGAGCTCAAGCAGAACACAGATGAACCTAGCACAGCCACACTAGGAACACCAAGGATCAATCCAAATACTCCCCAAATGAAAGCAAACAGAAACACTCAAGTAACAAACTAAATCCAGATGAGCAAGAAGTAACATGAAAATCCAGACAACATAACTCCTCCCAAAATGACCAGTTCCAAAGTAGTGGCCAACAATAAGAGAGACTTAACCAAATTCAAGGCTGGGTAACAAGGAAAGCCCAATGCAGATGCATGGATCTCCCTGGGAAGGGGAAATAAAGGAATATCTCCTGGGGGCAGGTTAGGATGGGAGCATGAGGGTTTGGGTTGGGAGGTGTATGAAGGGGTACTCTACTGAGAGATGATTGGAAGCAGGGAGCATTTTAGGGTCAGTTAGAACATGATGCAAGGGAAACTCCCCAAAATCTACAAGGATGATGCCAACTAAGACTTCTAGTAATAGTGGATAGCACAGCTTGAACCAGCCATCTCTAGTGGTTAGTTGATGGCTACCTCAATTGTCATCAGGGAGCCTTCATTCAGTAACTGATGGAAATACATGCAGAGATTCACAGCAAAACATTAGATTTCTTTTGGTTGAGGGAATCCTGATGAAGAGAGGGAGTAAGAATTATAGGAGTCAGAAGGGTCAAGAATACCACAAAAAGCAGAAGCAAGTAACCTGGGTCATTGGAACTCACAGAGTCTGAACCAATAACCAGGGAGCCTGCATAGGAATAACCTATGCCCTCTACATATATGTGACAGATGTGTAGCTTGGTCTACTTGTGTGACTCCTAACAATGGTAGTGGGACTGTCCCTTGGGCTTTGGCTGGCTCTTGGGAACCTATTTGTGAGTCCTGCTGTGCACCACTCTGCTTCCTAACACATACTGCTCAGTATAATCCCAATTGGGCAAGTCCTGACTTCCAGAATGGTAGAGAACACTGGGATAAGAGGAGGTCTGTAGATGGACAAGAAAACATGGCTATTACTCTGGGAATATATTGGTGTCATTGGGCAGATACTGTTGTGGGGTGTGGGATGTGAGCACTTTTGAAGATCTGGCAGATCCAGTGCTGGGTGGTGATTAGGATAACCCACATGGCAGGGACCATGTCAAGGAAGGACTGATGCTCCATTAGTGGAAGCAAACTGCCCATGAATAATGTACCTGATGGGTAAGATTTGTTATTATCCATGCCTTTCCTGACCTCACCCAGCAGCTTACTCCTGGCTTGCCCATTGCTGGGACCCCAGGAAAGTTAAAGCACTCTGAGAGCAGTGGGCTATGGAGACCACCTGGTGAGACTTAAGGAGGACAGCTCCACAGTGATGCAAACCCCAGTAAAGCAAGTGGAATGCCATGACCATTGACCTTCAGCTGTGTCTGGCCACAGCATAGCTCCCTTCCCCTTGGTTTCAAATCATACTGTGTAGACATTCAGTGTCATATGTTAATAACCAAGATCTCATATAGAAAAAAAATCCCCAAATGATGCTGATCCTCCATGGATTGTAAGAATGAAGTTAAAGACCAAGGCCAAAGGGCAAGTGGCATGGCACTAATGACTATGGGATCTGCTCATTGCTGGCTCATTGTCCATCAGAAAGAACCAGATGGCATCCATACCATGAGAGCTCTATGACAATAAAAGCTAGCAATGTGGAGATTGGATGAAGGTAAAAGGTTCCATAGCAGCCCATGTCAGGAGCAGCTGAGTGGGTAAGAGGTCTTGGGACTTCATTTCCTACACTAACACACCTTATACCTTATACCAGGCAAGTGTTCCCCAATCACTAAGGAGCAACTGGGGATCTGTCTTCACCTATCCTTTCTGCAGCCATCACTGAGCCAGTCCTGGACACGTCTCTTGTAACCTGACTCACATGTAGACACAACTGAAGATTCTGACTCCACCTTGTATTGATGACTTCTCAGGGATCACATGGTTCTGTGGGGAAGACAAAGGGAGAACACTACCCATTTTCAGTTCCTGTGAGACTGTTGGTCCCTCCTTTCATCTAAACACTCCCCTTCAAATCAAGATTGGGACTGAACTTCAGAATCTCAGAGCTCAATGAACACTGGCTTGAAAATCATCTGCAGCCCTGGTTTTCCCTGGTTCAAACCTATCCAGTTCTTAAATTCTCAGAAGACTTTAGGTGATGGGGTGAACATTACCTTTACATTTAGATTTTACAGTCCTGGCAGGTAAACCAGGGGCCTAGGGTTACATATTCTCACTGCCCTGGTCGTCATCCCTTATGCCAAGATGTGAAAACAAAGTAACCCTGCCTTGGGCCTGATTGCCTGATACAGACACTCCATCTGCTAGGAAAGTCATTGAACTTTCTGATAATTTTTTTGCAGCCTGAATGCAATCCAAATTAAACTGAATCAGACAGAATTGGAAAAGCCCAGGTTTAATGGTTAAAGTGTTCCCAGATGAATCCCCCACCCCTCAGAGAGGAGACAGGGACGTAGACTGGACGAACCACATGTCTGTTTTCTGGGATGCAGCTCTGGGGGAGGAGCTGTGTTTAGCAGGCTTCAAAGGGGTGGATTTGGGGAGGAACTGTGTTTGGTGAGCTTTGAAGGTGTAGGTTTGGGGAAAGAGATGGGGGAGGAGAGTTAAGATGGATCTTCCACCAGACTCCTTCCAAACATTCCAGACTCTTTGGGTATAGGGAAGCCAGGGTGCCAGGGGCTGAGGTGGAGCTCCCACCCAAATATTCAAGACTCTTTGGGTATAGGGGCACTGGTTCAAGTCTGACTACTTCCTTCAGGCATGGGGCGACGTGAGGAAGAGGAGTTGGGGTTGCTGGGCTCACATACAGCAGGAGGTGTGAGGGGAGGAGCCTCCAGTCAATTGTCATCCTGGAGACCTCAGGCATCTGTTTCTGAGGCAGCAATGAAGGCAAGTTTCTATGAAAAAATAGATCATTAACATGCCCTAGTTGTACTGTAAAGATGAATGTACAGAGCAGAAGAGCTGACAAACCCTTTATGGGACATCTTGGAAAACCGGAGGATTGCTGGGGATGTCTTTCTGTATATGGTGAATGTGTGTTGCTCTGATGTGGTTGATAAATTAAATACTGATTGGCCAGTAGCCAGGCAGGAAGTATAGTATAGTTGGGAAAACCAGGGAGGAGAATTCTGGCAACAGGAAGGTTGAGTCAGGAGTCAACAGCCAGACACAGAGGAAGCAAGATGTGAAGGCAGAACTGAGAAAAGGTACCAAGCCATGTGGCTGAACATAAATAAGAATTATGGGTTAATTTAAGTGTAAGAGCTAGTCAATAGTTATCCTGAGCTAATGGCCGAGCAGTCTTAATTAATATAAGCCTCTCTGTGTTTACTTGGGTCCAAGTGGCTACAGGGCTGCAGTAGCCAGGCAGGACCAGGAAAACTTCAGCTACAAATGGCACCCAATGGCTCGAGTTTGTACCTGAATCTTGAGAATATTTAATAAGCAATTCTAAATGGAGCCCAAAGCAGGTTCCTGCTTCATGTGTCATGTGGGTGGTGAGATGCCACAACATGTGGGTTTGAGGTACTTTATGGTGGGTTCGTGGCATGTGGGCTTGACCTGCAGCATGGCAGCAATGAGGCATCTCCAAGTTGCACATTGCACTGCATGGTAAATTTAGCCTTTGCTAATAAAAAAAGAGAGAGAGAGAGAGAGAGAGAGAGAGAGAGAGAGAAGAGAGAGAGAGAGAGAGAAAGGAGAGAAAGGGAGGAAGGAAGGAAGAAGAAGAGAAGAAAGAAGGAAAGAAAGAAAGAAAGGAAGGAAGGAAGGAAGGAAGGAAAGAAAGAAAGAAAGTGAAAGAAAAGGTTTTTGGGCTATAAATGGTTGAGATGGAAGCATAGACCCACTGCTCCCCATAGTTCTGCCATGTTGGGAAGCTGAGTTGGGCAGAGTCAGCAGCCAAGGCTTCTGCTTCAGTACTAGCCACTGCAGTTTAAAGCATAGTTACACAATAAGGCAGATTCAGATGGAACAAGACTTTAAATGGTTTACAATGTGTATGTAGGTAAAAATGTATGTAGGCTTGGAAGAGAGAAGAAAATGAATATAGACAGTTATATAAACAAATAGTTTTAAAAATAGAGTCTTTAAAGAGACAGTAAAAGTAATATAAAAAATAAGCCACGAAAAGATGGATATTACACAGAAAATCTGGATTGTGTTGTCTTTGATATTTTTAACTGCAGAAAGACATTCAATTGTAAAAGCTGCTCAGTTAAACCAATATGTACATTTTAAAGGTAACTTGACTTCAAAATTTGGATCTAAGGATATGTTGCTTTGGAAAGGAGGCTCTGCTTTTGTTTCCACAGAAAGCAAGAGGCTATGGATTTGTTCCAGATGAAGATACATCAGGTTTGACTAGCCAAGACCCCCTGAAAGGTCTCCAATGACACCATGTCCCAGATGATCCAACATCCAGAACAGTTTCAAGGCAACCCCTCGAAGCCTGCCTGGGCACACACCACATGCCGATTTAGGTGCTTTTCCAACCTTCTTGGTATAAAGGTAAACAATCCTGTTGCCAGGGGTTTGAGACAGCCTAGTTTTGTTAGAGGTTGTGTTGTATGAAAGCCCATGATGGTATGTCAAATGCTGGACCATTCTGAGTGCCTCTAAGCACGGTCCCTGGAGGAGGAAAAGGAAAGCAAGTCCATTTATGTATGAGGTGAAATTTAAGGATGAGAACATCACCCTGAAGGTTCAGGTCCTGGTATTTTGTCCATGGCAAATGATGAACCAAGGCAATTTACAGTTTTCATCTGCAATGCAGAGACTCAATGTTTTCATGGCAAACACATGGTCCTTGGGAATGCTAAAGAAGACATGAACATTGTTGAATCCATGAGCAACTTGGGTCCAAGAAGAGCAAGTTCAGCAAGAAGCACACCACTGCCAACTATGGCACAGCTGTGACAGTTCTGAATGACATACACCTTAAACACCAGACCGTCCCATCTGCAGCTCAAAGGGCACCCATCCATCTGTGGCACCCATCCTTCTGCTATTAATATCTTATAGTCCTTGAGTCCTGCTGCTCTTCTTTGGGTTTGTAATTTCCTCATTCCCCTGAAGTTGAGCTGGATTGCACAGTTAAGTTTGTGGTTATGAGTAGAAACTAAATAAGGGAAAGAAAGACACCATATTGTAATAAGTCAATACCTTCTATCCAAAGGGATTTATTTTGCCAAGCAGAGGGGAGGCTGGGGAGGAGCTGTTCGTTCAATCTTGGGGTAGCAAGCTGAAGAGCCAGACAAACACTGGAGCTGTCAACTTCCTTCCAACGCTCCTTTGATGCTAAAGCATCTGTATGGTGATTCCTAAATGCCTTCCTAAACACCTCCTGACAGCTTCCTTCGTGAACACATGCAACTCCTCCAGACCTTTGCTGCTGCTGTGAAAGTCTGTTAGTGCTGCTAGGCAAGGGAACCTCTGAATGTTACTTCTTTATAGAGAAGCAAAGAGGCCTAACTCAACATTAGTGCAGCCATGACAGGCTGCAAACTAACAATATTAGAACTAGGCCTCACTATTACAATAACTAGGAAAAAGCCACAAATGTACCCTGAAGGAGATCGAATGGCTCTCCATGCCTGGGGTGATGTAGAGAGCTCCTATTGGAGTCGGGTGGAGAACTGAGGAGACACGGGCACAGTTGTCACCAGCAGCTCACTTGACTTCACCTCCAGTGCTGAGTCCAGCGGATTGGATTTGCCTTGTGTGCCAGCTCTTTCCATAGCCTGGCTAGCTCCTCCTCTTCTGTGCCTCTTCCTGTTGCCTGACTTCCTCCAACTGCTGCATTTTCAAGGCTTTCCTTTCAGCCATTCTCTTTTCCATCTCTGCGCTCCTTGGCTCTCTTCTCCGTGTCCAGTTGAAAGGGTTCCTGAACTGGGGAACCAGAGAGGTTCTCAGCAACTGATTTCTTCTCTTTCCTGGGAACAAAGACTCCTGGAAGATGATGGTGTTTGGACCAGCCTTGAAGCAAGCTGCTTCCTTCTGCTGCTTCGGTTCTTCCTCTAGCTGTTGCTTCCACATCTCAGCCTTATAGGCACCCCTCTTGTCTGTCTCCAGGGAGAAAGGCTCAGCTTGAGTCACATTCTTTACCTTTTTCTCTGGCAAGTTAATGGTGTCAAAATGGGGCACAGAAGGGCCTTGAACTTGGGCACCTCCCCTTTCTGCATTTCTTTTATTTTCTTTCCTTCTGGAGCAAGTGGCAGTCTTTGTCCCGGTATCAAAGGAAAAGGGCACACCTCCATGTTTCTTGCCTCTGGGAGGTGGGGCTTATAAGGCACCCATAATGTGGCACAGTTTGAGCTCTTTTCTATCCTATACCTCTAAGTGGATCTTTTAACCATGTATGATTTTTTATTGCTATATTTTCTTCTGTTATAAAGTATATGTAAACAAGTCTCATCACACAATATTAGAGAAATTCCTTGTATTAATGTTACCACCTTCCTCAGAAATGTAGTTAAGTACAGGAAACTGCTAAAATTCAGTGAGAGATGTTTTCCAAAATTGTTAATTTATATTTAATATTTTATTTATTTTCTCATTTATTTTTGAGTCATGGTTTTATTATGTAGTCCTGGCTAGCCAGGAACATGTTATGTAAGTCACACTGTACTCAAACTCACAGAGATCCTTCTGTCTGTTTCCTGAGTGCTAGGATTAAAGTAAAGGCATGTACCACCAACCCTGGATGGAATTCATTTACAAAATATCAATTTTTAATAAAAATTTTAATTTAACAACTATCTAGCCATTTGTTGATTGTTTTCTTTAAATACCAACTCCTCAGCACACAATCAACAGGAACCAGATCTAAGAGTTGGGAGCAGAGGCATGGGCTAATATGTCAGATTTTCTTCTAAATCCACCTACCTATGTGAAAATTTGATTCAGTGTGTTGTGCCCTGAGTAAGACCACCACAGAGCCAATATCTGATGAAAGCACATGGGTTTGTTAATAACAAAACAAACCGGCTTTGTTGTGGCAAACTAACACACCGAGTGGAGGAGGATGGCCCTGAGCACTCACTCCAAGGAGTTTTCTATAAGAAAGATTTATGTGCAGAGAGTTACATATCTCGGGATTGGATGAGGGGGCTAGGGTGAGGTAGTTCTTTGAAGTTACTGGCTGAACTATAAGCATGAGGTTACTAATGGCTAACAGGATGCAGGGTATCTACAGAGACATAAATTTTACTCCTATGTCCTGTTTTTGCTGAGCCCAGGATATATACATTCAGATTTATTGCTTCAGTCCTATTTTCCCATAAGTTCAATCTCTGGTTGGCTCTAAAACTGCTGGTCAGCAAATACCTTTAGAGGAGGGGCGAGAGAGCATCTCTCAAGAGGGCTCCTGATTTTTCCTTTCAGTATAGTGTCTATTGTAATTCCAACAGCGAAAAAATACAAGGCCATAGCAAATAGGCAATCCAGAAGAGAAAACGCAAAACCTGGTGTTCCAATGAGCAACATCCTTAATTTGGAATGTAATATTATGAACTCAGAAATAGATTGGGTAGTAAATTCTGTTGAGAACAATTCTTTCAGTGTCTGATAACTTAACTTTGATAATATATAGATTTACAGCATTCAATTGATAATAGTACCTCATTCAATATTACATTAAATTACAAATAGAAATAAGAAAACAACACTAATCTCTTTAATGTATGCATCTCATTTAATTAACAAATTTAAAAAATACCATTTATATTGAATTTAATAATTTTATATTTTTTAAAGCTGAAGGGCACTCATACTAAGACCAGTCTCAAATTCATGATCCTCCTGCCTCAGCTTCCCAAGTTGGTAGCTTTGGAAATATGCACCACCATACCAAATAAAATGTATTTCTCAAACTGGATGGTCAGATCTATGTACTTACATTTATAAGGTATATGTAATTGGAGTTTATATAGCTGCTGCAGTTGCCCTTTCTAGAAGCAACTGCAGAGCTTAAAATGAAACATAGGTCTATTTTCCAGTTTCCTGTCTCAAAACTTGCACTTGTGTCTTTCATAGGGTCCTACTGATATTGAGTGGAAGTTTGCATGAACAAAGCTCTAGATAGATACTTTGATGAAGGTAGAACTTGCTGCCTCCTTTCAAAATTATCCCAACCCCAAATCATTTCTCTATCTTGGCAACTGATTTAACAACACCTTTGTTGGGATTTTGCCGGGCTCCAGCTGCATGACCGCACATGCCAGTTCAGGAACTACTCAAGGGGTCTGGGGTCTTGTGTCTTAAGTCATCAGTGTGTGCTGGTGATTACGTATGTGTAGTGTGGTCAAGCAATCTAGCATGCATGGTGTAGCTCTGTAAGCTCATCTGTACCTTAAAGAACCGGACACAGACCTCACCTCCTCTCAGTCTGTTCTGTTCTCTCTCTCCACCCCCCACCATCTTTCTCTCTCTCTCTCCTTCCCCAGGCCTGGTTCTCTTGTTTCCCCTCAACCCTCTTCCTCCTAATAAAGCTCTGATACTGATACTGGGGTTTGTCATGGCCATGACCTTTCCTCACAGTAACCAGCGCTGGTAACCAGCACAGATTATCATTATTACAACCTTCAGGACCAAAAGTGACCCTGATGGAAGACAGAGGAGGCACAACTTGAGAAGCCTCACAGTAAGACTAAAATAAAATCTGTTTTCCTGGACACAAACTGTTTTCCTCCTTTCTCTTCTGCATGACAGTTCTTATCTTAAAAATGATAAAATCACTCAAACATATGCTTTTGCATTTCTCAGCCATGAGCCACTAAGTCATGTTACATGCCGAATGTTTACCAAACCACGTGGGCAGGTGAATGATAAGGGTGCAGTCCCGCTGATGCAAGCTCCTTGTCCATGCTGAGTCACAGGAACGCCAAGCTGATGACCTGATACAAAATCAACATTGTTAGGTACTGCTTCCTCACTGGGATAAACACAGCCAGTTCTGAGGAATAGAAGTCAACTCTAATCTAGCTGTCTGTGGAATTGACTTGACTAGGGTCCCTGTCCCATACAAGCAGCTGTGTGATTTTGAGAAAGAGACTATCTGGTTGTCATTTTAATTTTCTCCTTTTTGCAATAAAGCAGCGCTATCTGGTGGCCTCCCAGAGGGCCAAATGGGTTTTCTGCTAAGGTAAGAGGATGTGAGGCTAGGTCAGTAAGATGAGGCAAGGTGAGACAGAACAAGAACTATGGGATGGTAGGTGTGCAGCTCTGGCCACAAGGCCTCCCTCTGTAACTTATGAGCAGACCATCGGAGCCTGAGTGTCCCACTTGTCCTGTGCTGAGCTGTAAGTCTGATATGTGCAGACCCAGTGTTGAGAGGCTCCACAATATCTGTCCCTTTGAGACACTGCAGACCTTTCCCACCAAAGCCACATCCCACCAGAAAATGCCAGCCTCCAAATAGAGCCACATGCAACACATCCAATCATAAATGGCATGTGAGGCTTAAGCCCGCCCCTGAAGCACTCTGGCCCAATGAGCATCCGGGCAGAGACTCTAAACCTCCCCCATTCCACCTTGGTCTTCCTGCCTGGGACATTGAGCATGCTCAGACTTGAGGTCGTTAAGGAAATGCTGAGGAGCTGCTGAGCCGTTGTGGAGGGGTCTGTGGAGTTCATCTGGTGAGGGCATTCCCAGGCCAGGGTGGCCAGGCTCAGGGTCTCCTCAGAGTCTGGACTTCCTCACAGCCCTGTTCTGGGAGGCTGAGGTGAAGACAAACCTGCCTTCTTGACAGCAGTCTCCTCTTAGACCAGGTCTAGTGAGGCCGTCTTCTCAGAGCCTGGAGACTCCTCACAGCCCAGTCTCATGAGGCTGAGATGCCCTCAGTGAAGATCCAGGATGGCAGGATGCAGTTCTGAAAAAAATTATAGGCTTTCATTCAGATTATTATGGGCTTAACGTTTTCCATATTTCTTTACTTCATCTTAGTACCTGTGGGATCTGCAATATCCCCTTTCTCATTCCTTATGTGAGTAACTTTAATAATCTTTCATTTTTCTTTGCTAGTGTGCCTAGAGATTTATCAGTGTTGTATAGATATGTCTTTTTCTTACCTCTTGTCTGATTTTCAATTGATTGAATTTTAAAAATTGACTAGAGGCTTCTTAATCACTTTGTTTTTAGTATTTATATAAAATTTATGTCACAGATTACAAATCTACTTAAGTCAGGTGTTAAGTATTTCATATCTATAATCCAAGCCCTTGGGAATCAGGATTCCATGAGTTTGAGAACAGTGTGGGTTACACACGTAGCACTGGATACACTGCTACAGAGTGACATCTTATTGTAGAACATACAAACAAAATCCAAATGTATTCACTTTCATATGAAATCATTTAATGTTTTAGTTTTTTCTAATCATGGTTTAGCTTATTCCATAAATTTGGTTATATTTTATTTCCACTTCAATACTTTTACTTTCACTATGACTTTCTCTTTTAATTTATTGATTATTTTAAGAATGAAATATTTAATTTTTATTTATTGGGGATTATCAAGATACTATTCTGTTATTAACTTGTGCTTTTAATTTCCCTGTAGTCAGATTGCACACATCACTTCATATCAGGTCTTTTATGTTTATTTAAACCTGTTTAGTAGCTTGTAACGTGGAGTATGTTGAAAAGTGACTTGTGTGTTCTGGAAATGCTGTCTTAAGCTGTCATTTGAGGAGGTGTTCTGTAAATGTCTGTCAGGTGAAATTGATTGACAGCAGTGTTCATGTTCTCCTTGTCCTTAATGACTTTCTCTGCTTTTCATTCTTTCTTTTCTCTTTTTACAGTAAAAGAACTTAATTTGGTCATAATTTAAATTTTTCTTATTACCAAATCTTGTCATATGGATATATCAGGAGTTAAATGGAATTTTCTATTCCAAATACAACATCTTGAAGCCTTGTTATATAGGAACTTCTGTCCCTATGTCAAAATTGCACTGAATTATTCAATATGTTCATGTTTTTTAAAAGTTTAAAACCTCATTCATTTGACAACTTCTTATTGTTTAGTTCATATAAACAAATGGTAGAAAGTGAAAGTCAATTTTTTATGTATGCATTGTATTTTTTATTGATTCTTTGGGAATTTCATACCATATACTCTAATCCCACTCCTCTCCCAGACCCTCCATATCTGCCCCTACATCTTGTAGAGTCCTACCACAAAGGAAAACAAAATAGGAATAAAAATAAGATAAAAATAAACAATAATAATAAAAAGAAGAAAACAGTAAAGCACTTTACTCCCCCAGCCCCAGTCTTTTCCAACTCTCCATCACCTCTCCATCATCTCTCCATCATCTTAGTGGCATTGGGAGCTGCTGTGTATCATGCAGGTCTAGTATTGATGGTGTACTGAAGCCAGGGGCCTTGAACCGCCAACACCCCTTACACATCGAACATTTACAAGTGAAGCTGTTGGACTTCCCCTCCTTTTGTTCTGTCGACTCCCATCTCCAACTTTATTTGTCGATTTGTCAGTTTCCATCCACTTTCTCATCCAGGTTGGAGGATTCCTAGTTAAATACTTTTCAAGTGGAGTGTTCTGTCTGTTCTGTTTAAATTTTATGCACAGATTTATTATTTTGCTATCAACTGTGCTACATACTTCAGGTTGTATCTTGCATGATCCAATTATTTTTATTTATTTTTTTATATTTCCCTGGCACTATCTTTTTATGGTTCTGGGATCCTGAATGACCTTATAGTCCTTACATTCCGTTTGGTCACAATCCTTTATTCTTACAACTGAGAGTAGTGAGAATGAACTGACATCATGTACTGCATGGGTGCAAGCCTCTCTGCCTCCCAGGGTCCATAAAAATAAACAGAGAAATTATGAAACAATGATTTGAAAATTGCACATATGTGTTTAGACATGTAGGTATGTACACATGAGTGCAGTTCCCACAGAGATGAGAAGAGGCTCCAGATTACCTGGAACTAGAGATATTGGTGTTTGATTTGGGTCACTGTGATAGGTGATGGGAACTGAACTCAAGTCCTTTGAAAGAGTACAGTGTGTGTTTTTCTGTTAGGCCAACTCTAGCCCCATCATTCAAAAACCTTAAGAGAAGTTTGGAAGATAGTAAAAATGTAGTCATTATGTTTAGTTGTATAAAAATATATGAGCCCTTGTGCAAATAAGTAATTCTTTTTCTGTTTTGTTACTTCTAAAATCAATCTTATTATTCTGTACATTTTAATTATATAAAATAAGTCATTTGTTTCTGTACACCACCTTGTTTCCCAGTTATACTCCCTCCATTTAAAATATTTCCCCTCACACTTCCTCAAAATTTTTTAACCCCTTTTCCATTTTTCTAGATTCCATTTATGAGAGAAGATATGTGTTAATTGTTTTTGGAGAGTTGTCTGTTTCTAAACTTGATGATACATAGTTGGAACAATTTTCTTGAGAATTATGCAACTTTTTTCTATAATTTTTATTTTGAATTATCTTGCATTATTTATGCATATTGTGTGGTCTTTAGTCATTCATATAATGGTGGTTATCTGAGCTCATTCCCTGAATCATCTATTGCAGGTAGTGCAGTGATAAAAATTACACACAAACTCACCTTACATATGTAGTGATTCAGTGTCGTTCATTTCGATCAGTGTGCACACCCAGGAGTGGTATAGCAGGCATGTCTATGTTAAATTTTCATTCATAACCATCGTTACAGCATCCACAGTACCTGGAATGTTTTAGTTTACAATGAACATAGCGTATATGTTCTTGTTCCACCTCCTTTGCAGCATTTAAAAAATTAGATTTGGTGAAAAATGTAATCACTTTAAAGACACTTAAAGCTGGAATTATGGGGCAATCTGAATATTATTTTACTAATGTGACAAATGGGTCTGGGGCCCAAGAAAATGACCACAGAGTCTATAGTATTTGAGCCAGGCTGTAAGTCCTGCTGACAATTTATTCTATTGAAATGGTTGCCATGCATTGTTCTGAGTGGTCAGAGCTGGACCTCATATTACTGCACGGCTGGTGACCTCAAAGTGGTCCATTTGGTAAGGAGAATGTACTTGTGAGTACCTAGTTTAACTTTGCACCCATATTTGTATTTCATATATTTGTTGGCATTTGAGATACTGTCTCAGATATGCTGATTGTGAAAAATTGTTTTCAGCATGCAGAAAATGAAACTCTGCTCTCTATCTTCTACCATACACAAGCTCTGCACCAAATGTGCCATAGACCAGATACCCTGAAAATGCCAAAGGACACAGTAGAGAAAATACTCCCACTGCTAAGCACAGGTAAGGATTTTCTGAATAGGACTCTTGTCCAATAGTAAATGAGACCAAAAATCAACAAATAGGATCTCATGAAATTAAGACTTTTTATTTCAGCATAAGAAAATATAATTTACGTGGTAGCATACAGAATATGAGAAAATCACTGGTGTAATATTGGCATCAGAGTTACTATGTAATTAACTTCCTTCTGTTCTGGTGAGGCCTGCACTATAGGAAGGAATTAGTACCTGCTACTGTGTACCTGGTCAAAAGACACTGGCTTGACAGGTCATAGCCCTTTAGATGATGCTACTATTGTTACTTAGTGTAATAGCAACTGCTTTGTAAATATTTTTGTTTTACACATAGATCTCTTCAGCTCTCAGTCTTGGCCAGAGGTTCTCTTTCTGTGGTATGCAGCAGCAAATGCACAGCCTCATAACTTCAAAATGTTGAAATGACCATGAATGCTCATTCCTAAATGGGACCTGTAGCTCAACCACTTCCATTAGGATAGGAAACATCCTGGAAGTGGGTCCTGAATGTATTGACTGAGCATGAGGGAACTGCTGAGACATGCTGTCCTTTGGACATGACATAACCATTGCTCACTCACAAGATCTGTGATCACCTGCAGCTTCAGGTGACCATGTTCAGGACTGACTGTGAACACACCTATCTGTCCCAAACCAGACAGCTGGAAGAGGCAGCCTGCTGTTGGAAGACAATGCCTACTGAGCATCTGTCTCAGTACAGAAAATAAATAGGAAGCTATAAGTTGGCCTTTTGTATTACTTATCAGTTCCCCTTTCTTTATCTGTCTGCCTCCCAGGGAAGACTGTGATTCCTATTCCCTCAAATGAATGAGTTTATTGAGGTTAATACAGGAGTATAGGTATGGTATTCCTTATAGGAATATGAATAACTCTAATGTGTGGCATCACAAAGGCTCTCATTAGAATGGGTGACTCATGAGGACTAGGACTCTGAATGTGTCTGCATGACTTGTTTGCAGCTGAGTGGGACAGAGGGTCTCCTTTCTTCAGTTCTCCTTAGTTATCACCCATTTAACCTTGGAAGTGGAAGGGCCTTGTAATGCCTGTAAATTTCAGCTTTCCCAGCCATGGTTTAATTGCTGGATATTATGAACCTCTTCTCTTTTTTCATAGAACTTTCTGAGACTTAATGAAATAGTCCTGCCCAGGGAAGAGTACACCAGTTGGATACTCAATATCAAAGGGTCATTTCTGAAAACATATATGCTAGCTATACAGAATGATTGGTTTACATTTAGGAAATATAACTATATGGATATATATTTTTTATACACATATATATGTATAAGCATGTAGCAACAATTAATGAAAATAGAGGTCATTAATTAGAAATGGAGCAAGGAAGAGTATTGGGAGGTTTTGAAGGATGAAAGAGAGGAGAAAGTAATGTAATTATAATCTCAAAAATAATAGAAAAGTATTTCATGTCATAAAAAGGAAAACTGTTACACAACACTTCACCTTTTCCTTAAAATGTTAGTTGTTTCTGCAAGTTCACATTCTCCCATAGAGCTCTGCAAAGGCACTAATGGCAAACACCAGTCCTGAAGTCCCTGGTGAATCAACCATTTTATGTTTGACCTCTTCTGTAAGCACAGCCCAGTGCTCCATCATGCCCAGTGAATTGGCCGTAAAGCACTGCTTCTTTCACATGTATTTTATCAGGAAAACCCCATCCTTCCTTCATCATCTTCCAGTCTGTGTGAGATCTCTGCTTGTGGTAACCAAGCATCCCCAATGCTTCCTGTTAGCCAGTCCCTCAGGAAATATTTTTTCTCAGATTTCATTAGATTAAATAGCCTGTATTTTAAGGAGGTGTCAGTAAGTGCATGACCTACTTTCCCACTTCTATAGCATTCAGATTGAGTTCATCTTTTCTCAACTTCCCACCAATCATCCTGTCTTACTACAGAAGCTCACTGCTGAGAAGAGGAATGTCATTGGGGGAAAGGTCAGACTCAGTCCATATGTATATGGTTCAAATACTGGTCTATCATTTCTGAGACTCAGTTCATCATCAAGAGACTCTCATTATGAAGGTTTTATTGTGACATCTGCAGTACCTGGGTTTGGGGAAGAGAGTTGTTTGAAATTTTGCCCTCCAGCCTGTCCCTTCAACATCATTAAACACACCTTGAAGTGGAATTGACCAGCAAGCAGAAAGCCATGAGGCTTTCCCTACCTCTTCTCATCATGGTAGTTGATGGAGGGTTGGCCTCAATAAAACCAGCTATCTAATCACAGAGCTTGAAATAATTTTTCTGTCTACAACAGCGGAATCTGGAAGAAGAGAAGTTATAAAATTGTCCCTCAGAGATGCCCCTTTGCTGTCTCAGCCTGGATGCCTGTGGCAACAGTTGCAGTAGGAACAGCCCACCTGGAAGTCTTCCTGTCAGCATCACTGGATCCTGGGAACCCACAGTTTCCTGCTCTTCACCAAGTTCTGGATAGCCGGTAAGCATAGTTAGACTTACTTGATGCAGGTGATTTCCTATAATCTGAAAGTAGAGTGGAAGAAGAAGAAGAGACTGAAAACTTGTCTGTGCTTGGTATCAAATGGTATCTGAGAGACTTAACATGTGACATAGATTGTAGATCTCCATCTAAGAAAGATCCTGAAACATCGACACATTGTTAGTAACATCTTAGACAACATCAGTGCTCTAGAAGCATGGAAGTTCCATGCACAGAGTGAAGCATGATCAAGCATGCCCGACCCTACTGTAACAGTGCTACTACCCCATCATAAATGATGAAGGCACCGTCAGTGTTGTGCCACAGTACACACATGCTTGTTTCCATACAACACACACAAATGTGTGCCCACATTCATACATTTAAAAACATGTATGTGTCTACACCTTTGCATGCACACACACACAGACACACACACACACACACACACTCAGAATTATACTTTGAAATTAAATTAGATGTATAATAAATTGGCATAACAAGAAATTAAAAAGAAACAAACAACCTTTTTGGCATTGGTATGCATGTGTGTGGTATGCATGTGATATGCAAAACTATGAGTACAGTTATGTGCATATTTTTATAAGTGTGTATATGATATACCTAATATGTACAACCATATCTAACTGCATATACATGCGTATATAAATATAAAGATAAACTGAAATCCCAACTTCCAGACACCAGCCAAGGAGGCAGCAGAACTTTCCGAGTGGCTGGCTTGATGCGTCAGCTCTTTCCTGCCTTCAACTCTGAGTGCCTGTTATGTTTATTAACAGTATCATTCATTTGAAACAAAATTCTGCACAAATTTTTCACAATGCCTTTTAATATTAAAATATTCTCTACCTTTCAGAACCTCAAGAAAACCCTCTAAGGCAGAAAGCCACAAGTTGATCATGAAAAGTACCAGGGAAGGGCCAATGAGATGGGTAGCTGGGTGGAAGGAAAGAGCTGACTCCTCCTAATTTGTTTATTGTCCTCCATAGGAACAGAATGACAGAATGGCATGGCGTGTATAGTATGTTCATTCTCTCTCTATCGTATGTATATATTTATTTCCTCATCACAAAATAAGTAGATAGATGTTATTATTTTAAATACCAATCAGAAGATTTCTATACACTTATCTTATGATATAATTAATTTTTAAAATAATGAAAAAAATCTCATGCAGCTCACAACTGTTTGTAACTTCAGGACCAGAGGGGTTGACACTCTCACACAGGCATACATGAAGGCAAAACACTAATGTACATAAAAAAGCAAATAAGCAATTAAATATTTGTAGGAGTTAGTGGGGTCAGGAGTCCTACCAGCATCCCACAGAACTAACTAACCTAGGTTCATAGTGACTCAGAGACTGAACCACTAACCAGGGAGCATGCATGGTACTGACCTATGTCCTCTCCATGTATTTTATAGTTGTATAACTTGATCTTCTTGTGAGACTCCTAACGGTGGGAGCAGGGCTTGTCTCTAATGCCTGCTTTTGGGACCCATTCCTCCTACTGAATTGCTCCGTCCAGCCTTCAATGTAAGAAGTCATGCCTAGTCTCACCACAACTTGATATAACATGGCAGGCAGAAATGCACAGGAGGCATGTCCATTTCTGAAGAGAAAAAAGAGAAGGAGGAATGGATGGGGAGCAGGAAGAGTGAGGGTGGAGGAGGGACTGAGAGGACAGGATGGAGGGGAAATTTTGGTTAGGATATAAAAACAGAAATAAACAAATAAATAAAACCAAATTTATTCCAAAAGAGGAAGAATATTGATGGTTACCATATTTAAATTTGAGATACTAAAAGAATGTCCCTCCAGGGACATTGCCACTTATTCTAACTTTATAATGTGTTTCCACTTATAAGGGATTGCTGGGGATGTCTTTCTGTATGTTGTGAATGTGTTGCTCTGAGTGATTGATAAATAAACGCAGATTGGACAGTAGCCAGGCCAGAAGTAAGTATCGCAGTATAAGCAGAGAGGAGAATGCTGGGAGTGGAAGGATGAGTCAGGAGATGCGCACTGCCACCATGAGAAGTAAGATGTAAAGTGCCAGTGAGCCACAAGCCACGTGGCAACTTATAGATTAATAGAAATGGGATAATTTAAGATATAAGAACTGGATAGCAAGAAGCCTGCGACCGCCATACACTTTTTAAGTATCTGTGTGTTTACTTGGGTCTGAGCGGCTGCAGGAGCTGGGTGGACACAGGAAAACTCCAACTACAAGGGATAATTTAATCATGTTAGACATAATTTTGAGCTGGTCTAATGCATAATGCCTTTGTGTTGTACTTGCAATAATTATGTCATATTTAGGCATTATTAAGACATAGTTATTGTTTTACATTTGGAAATTAATCATGACATAAAAGATATAATTGTGTGTCAAGTTGACAAGGGTGCAGATGTGATATCTATATTTGTTTGTCACATTTATTACATCTGGAATTAACTAAAACCCCAAAATGGAGGGGCCTCCCTATAAGGTGCTTTTGCTTAATTTGAATAGAGAAGATCCACATGTAGTCCTGATCTTTGCATTAGGTAGACATTCTTTTAATATGGATATTGATGAGGAAAGAAACACCTATAACTCAGATGTTTTGAGCCCCAAAACCCCACCTGTAATCTCAGCCAGGCCTTGTGCTGGAAGCCCATATAAGGAAATGGAAGAAGGGAGCTTTTGCTCTTTAGCTGCTTGCTCTCACCTTGCTAACAAGTCCATTCCTTCACTGGCATTGGAGCCAACTTCCTTGGGATTCTAGACTATACTGCTGATGGGCTGAGACATCAAGCATAGTGGACTGAGCAACTCATAGATTCGAGGACTTTGCCAATATAGCCAGCCAATGTTCAGTTAGCTGGACCACAGCCTCTAAGTCATTCTAAAATATAGCCTTTTGTATATATAGAAATTCATTCTGTTACCCCATAAAACCCTGACCAATGCACCAGACAGGTATAGAACTTTTAGAGTAGTTTGGTCCTGACAACAGCCTTATTTCACTTATAAATTCCACATGGTCACATTCCCTTAACCTGCTTTTTAGATGATGCTTTGATGCTGGCCTAGTAGGCTTCTATAGCTTCTGGAAAGAAAGTAAAAAACACAAGTCTGAAAATAACACAATTTCTCAAATGGAACACACTGTAATCTAACTAAACAAGTAATTATATGAGATGGAGAGATTCTAGCTTAAGTGAGGAATGAAAAACCAGATGTCTTAGCTTCTGTGGGCCAAGACCTGGCACAGCTCCACCACATGAAGACCAGAGGACACGAGGTTCTTTTTACCCTTGATATGACAGCTCCAGTCTGGAGATCCACGAGATAACTTCCTTTACACATGAACTCTCTGCCTCATTCTCAGTCTCAGGAGTCACATCTATTCCAGAGGAGATTCACAAGAGTCAATAAGTCATCTGGAAGAACTTTCTCAATATAATCTGAGATCTGCTGTGGTAAAAGAGCAGCATCAACCACCTCTCTCCTTTTTTGAGTCTTGCACAAAATCACTCTGCACTAGAGACATGTGGCCCCTGATGCAGGCTCCATCCACTCCACCTAGTCATGAGTTTCCTCCCAACATTGCTTATCTGGACCATCAAGAGGGATTCCTCATCCCACCTGCACCCCAGGACAGTCTTCTCAATTCTGCATTTTATCAGACAGTCTTAATACGTGTTGTCAACCTAGAAGACATCTAGCAAATCTGTGCCAGTCTGACAGTCAGTGATACTGGAGCAGGATCTTGAACCTAGGAGAGCCCTGCATGGATGTATGGCAGCCTAAGACAATTAGCATGCCTGTCCCAACAGGTTTCAAGAATCTTTTGGTTGGGAGTGATCCAATCCACTTAAGACAGCACACATGGCTGGGAGGACAAGGTCAACTACAGGGACTGGAGAGATGGCTCATCCATGAAGAGCACTCATGGCTGTCTCAGAAGACCCACAGGACAGCTAACAAACCTCTTTAACCTAAATTCCAGGTGGAATCTGCTCTCACCTGTCCTCTGTGGGAATTGCATGTACATGGTGGCCAAACACCCATAAGTATAAAGAAAAGCACCACAAAATATCCCAACATGTTTCGCAGGAAATTATCTCTTCTTCTCGGTTATCATTCATGTTATATTTCAAGGAAACTAGAGGCAGATTGCTTTTCATTTCCTGATTTCTTTTATACAATTTTAATGAATATTCTTATTTCCAGAGAGGCCTGGAGCAATATACTTGGTGTACATGATGATTTCGTGAACATGTGTGTACAGTGTACCTCACTTTACTGGCAGCTAAAGATATGACATCAAGGATACAATATGTCTAGTTTTTCTATTATGTAGTGGGTATCTGTGGAGTAGGCTATTCCATCCACATCCAAGGTGTCAGCCTCCTGTGTAGCCCTGAGACCCATGGCTGAGAAATCCTTGTGCAGCCCAAGATTCCTGGAACTTGCTGAGATACATCCAAAACTTTGAGTTCAGGGTTTTCAGCAGTGTGAAACCTCACCTGACTAAAGAAGAGTCTCAGAGTAAAGTTGAAATTGGATTTTATTCATAAAAATACATTCATTTTACTCAATGGGGTCTTTCAAAACAGCAGTCCTTATATACAATGTATACCCTTAGCAAACTATTAAAACAAAATAAGAACAATTAACAAAACTTTAAACCAAAACGAAGGAAACCAAAATCCAAAGCATAAATATCCAACATATAACCAAAAAATTAAGCAAATTTCAGGATCCTTTGGAATTTCATTATGAAAGAGCAAATGAAATTTCATTATGAAAGAGCAAATGGCTTATTCTCTGCAGTGAATTATTTTCAGCAACACTAGCACATGACATGGCATCAGCTTCAGCACTGCACTAGAGAGAATCTTACGCCTTTGGGTGTGGTCTCTCTGGATGGCAGTGTGATGTTAACACAGTCTTCCTTGTCAGATTTCCATTACATATGGAGTCAGCTTGTCAAAGCCTTGATAGTAAGTCCACTGAATAATTCTTGCTCACCCACATGTCCTCTTCCATGTTGTTTTGCCCCTCACTGGGGCCACGTGCTGATGGATGTCAGGGGTCTTAGTAATATGTATTGTGTCCTCTGAAACTCAGACTATTTCTGATACAATCTTTTGTCTGGGAATAGTGAGTCAATTGTTATAGATCAGATTGTGGCTGGATCGCCTGAAGGTTGGTTGATATTTGCCTCACTAGTGAATTCATAGCTGAAAAGAGGTGGCATTTTCTGAGGAGGCCGTGAACCTGGAGTGTAGAATGTCATGCCTTCAAGGTGTCTCTGGCTTCTTCCAGCCTTCTCAGTTTTCTGAAGGGATGCTGTCATGGAAAATCAGTAAAGAAAATAGGATTTAGAAACAGTTTTGCTGTGCCACTGGCAAGAAAAATCAGGGCCTATTCATCCTTAGTAAACAAAAGTTAAGAAAGAAATCACACTTCATGAACACCCTGGCTACTGGGAATGGGACTCAATGGTGGCTGACTTGCCTAGAACATAGTGTTTCTGCCTGAGCAGCTCCATCTGCAGGAGGCTCTCTTCCTGGGCTGTGGTCTGCTCCAGTTCCTGCTGGAGGTTTTCAAACCTAGGGGAGGAAGGCAGCTGGGGCACAAGCCTGGTGGGGACATGCCATGTCAGCTTTTGAGACCCCACCAACTCTACTCAGCTAGACAATCAAGCATTACCTTTCAGCTGAGTTCATTCCCTGCTTCCACAAGGGAAAATGGTCAGAGAGCACCTGGGCAGGATTTTTTTTCTCAGCTTTTAAAAACTGCTAGAAGTTGAACTGGTAAGTACACACTTTGCTGGATTAGAAAAAAACAGCGTATTTCTCCAACAGTCCAAAGACATCATTTTGGAGAAATATCAGTATGTCAAGGTCTGAGGCACAGATTAAGAAAGATATCCCTGGCCTTGATTAGATACCAGGTGAATGGGAACCTCCTGGAAAACTCTATGCCTGCCCTCTAGTGGAGCCTACACAGCAGTGCAGAGAAGACTCTGGTTATTCCTGCAGCTCAGAACCCTGCATGGGATTAACTTGTCAGCTCCTACTCTGTTTAAGACCAGAGTAAATCTTCTCATGAGAAACTGATAAACACTGCAGAGAGCCTGCAGTCAGCAGGAGTGTGCTGTATGCAAATCTGCAAAGGGTGGACACTTCTCTCTAAACCGTGATGTTCCTGATGGAGAAGATGCAGGAGGACACACTTTCCTTCATGATCAAAGATCCTCCTTTCCACGTTTCTGGCTGCCATGGGAATATTTGTGGGGAGATATAATCTAAGGGATGAGATACTCAGAGCATACTGGAGGTCTCAGAATGGAAGAAGGGGACACAGTCCCCATAAGACCAAGGAGAGAGCCTATTGCTCCTAGACACAAGTTTCTGTTGACTGAGCCAGCAACGACACTCTGAGGGTTCTTTCCCTGCCTGTGGCTGGGAGCTTTGCCAATTGACAAAACTCAAATATCACGGAGATCCAGGTACAGCGGACCCACTTGGATCCAACTGCTTTTGGAACCCTGGGCTCCTACCTCATCTGGGACACAGTGAAGTGATGCTGCAGCTTTGATGCCAAGTCCCTTTGCCTGGTGAGCAGCTCCTTTTGCTTCAGCAGGGCCTGAAGATTTTTCTCAAGTCTTTGATGTTCCTGTTCACTAGAAGATTGTGTTTTTAGGGGAGGTTTCCTCACCATGTACATAAACATGCATGCGTGGGTGTACTCTCTCTGTCTCTGTCTCTCTCCAGCACACACATTTATATCCATGCACACATACAAGTACACTACATTCCATCCATGCTTAGTTTCCCAGGTAACACTAATGTAAGAAGAGATCACCTGGGATACTATGGAGAAGAAAGTTACCTTTCATTAACCTACATCCTCTCTACCCATACATATTCCAGCCCAGAGGCAAGAAACACAGGATGCTCTGAGCACAGGATGTGGAGATTGTGTACTCTTACTCAGTTTTTATAATTTTTCAGTTTATTTTTAGTTTATATGTTCAGGTGTTCAGCCTGATTGTGTGTGTGTGTGTGTGTGTGTGTGTGTATGGCACTTGCATGCTTGGTGACCTGGTACAGGAACTAAGTGGGCAGATGTAGTGCTTGCATTGAAAGCCTCTACACAGACAGGTGAACACCTGCTTGCTTGATCTGAAATCTAAGCTCTCCTAAAAAGTTCCCTAGTCTGTGCATTGAAGGCTTAGTTCCCCAGCACTGGACAACTGGGTGGCTGTGGACCAGCCCCTTGCTCCCACTCAGTGCATCCCAGTGCCTCCAAGGAGGGCAGCTACCTCCTAAATAAGCTCTCTATACAACAGGTTGCCTCAATTTAGGCCCAAAGGAATGACCTCAGAAAACTAGAAAATCTCTCCAAACAGGAGTCTATAGTAAGCTTTCCTCCAAGTAAGATGATTGTGTCAGGGATTTATTTGAGTAACAGAAGGTTGACTAACTCACGGCCAAATGATTGCATATATTATTCCATACTTAACAATATCCCATGGACCACATTGTATGTTTGCACTCATCAGTGATAGATATCTGAAGAGTTTGTAGTTGGGCAAGTCAGTTCTCTTTTTGACCAAATGTACCATGTAGCAACGAAATGAGACAGAAAAAGATAGGACGCTCTACTGTGAGGAGACAGGAGATCCAAAGATCTGTGGCTATCCAGCTTAGCCAGAACAGAAACTTTCAGGTTCAGTGAGAGATCCGGGCTGAAGGGAATAAGGGAGAAAGTAACATAGGACACTTGATGTCATCATCAGACCTTCCAAAACACCCACAGACATTCTTACACACAGACACACAGCCCTCAAATCATCAGTGATCAGAATGCAGTGAGGAGGACATCACACTGGATGAGGATGACATTATCAGTTGGATTTAGACTCCTCACACTAGCTGTTATAAGTGAGTCCCACAGATCTGCATCATTTTGGACTAAAAATACGTGGGGAAGCATGCTGTGTTTCTGCAGGCTATGTTGATGCAGTTGGCGCAAATCTGCCACCATGACCCCCACCTGTCATAAGCCCCTTGCCACATCCCTGGTCATCGAGTTAGCTTCTGAATGTAAGATCCAGGATGGGAGAACCGGCCAATGCCACTCACAGCAAACAGTACTGACAAGCTGTTAATTTAGTTTCTGTCACTGTGAACCAAGAGCTTGGCCAGGTAAAGAGAACACCATGGCAGTCTGGGAACAAGAGGGTAAAATGCCATATGACACCCAAAAAGATGTCTATGAGTCCCGGTCATTTGGCTTTTTCAGAGGGTGTTGCTCCTTCCATGCTGTGTCTGCTCTGATCTCACATGACCCCTGCCAAGCAAATGAGACCCAGACCCTGACCTGACTCACTCAGATCTCTGTGGCTCCATCACAGCATGGCTCCTCACATACTGACCTACAGTTGAGTGGTATGTGATTGACCAGTCTCCCTCAATGGACTGTGGCTTCCAGACAGAGCAGTAGGGTTTGCTTGCTCTAAGAGGCTAACTCCCAGAAAGACTTGTGAATGATCACAGAAGCGAACTATTGGATGGGATGGGTCAGTTGGATAAGTGAGTAGATGGTTACATGTGTGTATGTGTATGTGTATGTGTATGTGTATGTGTATGTGTGTGTATGGTCAGACAGGTGGCCAGTTTGTCCCTGCTGCTTCAACCTACCTGCAGCTGCCTTG
Organism: Peromyscus leucopus; assembly: GCF_004664715.2. NCBI lineage: Eukaryota > Metazoa > Chordata > Mammalia > Rodentia > Cricetidae > Peromyscus > Peromyscus leucopus. Next base: position 19,903 of record NW_023504508.1, on the reverse strand, counting down.
TCCAGAGGTCATATATCTTCTCATGGGCCTCTTCACAGAGCCTCTTTGCTTCCTCACAGGACTCTTGTAGTAAAATCTGCTCCCCCTGCAGCTTTTTCTTGTCCTCTAGCAACATTCTCACTTTTTCCTTCAGCTGAGTCTGTTCACTCAGGTGCTGACTGTAGAGGGTGCTGAAATATCACAAGAAATGATGAGCTCCACCTCCATCTGCCACTCCTGCCTCTTAATACCATGATTCATGCAAGGACCCATGTCCCCATCCCCAACAGCCCTGGCCTGGAGCCCTCATTAGCCATGCCAGCATCACTCAGGTGCAGGCCAAAGCCAGAGAATAGCCAAATTCCAGAAAGATTTACACTACTTCTGAAGACCCTGACAGCAAAAGGGATCCATGTACCTCTGAAGACTGGATCTGCTACCTCTCCCACACACACACCCTGGTATTTAACTGTTCACAGTACTGGGAAACTATGAGCAGGTAGAGGGAAACCATGCTCTGAGGGAGACAGAAGACCCATCAGGAATACATTCCATCCATGTGTCTCATAGAAACCAGGTCTGTAAGCTCCTGCCAGAGCCACAGAAACCATCGTACAAACCATGTTTTCTGTCTAGAAGTTCCAGAAGCTGACAGGAAAATGTTGGAAGGGCCTCTCAGACTCTTCACACTTAGGAGAACTCAGTCTAGGAGGCACAAGTCCAAGAACTATAAGGCAGGCTGCTTGGTAAGAGGTAAACAGACTAGAACCACAGCCTTCACTTTGGTTCAAAGGTGGAGAAGGGAAGAAGATGCTGTGGGATGTCTTTCTGTATGCCGTGAATATGTATTGCTCCCATTGGTTAATAAATAAGCTGCTTTGTCCTATAGCAAGGCAGGAAGGAGCTAGGCAGGAAAGTCCAGGAGAGACAGAGAAGAAAGGCAGAGGCGGAGGAGATGCCAGCTGCCACCCAAGGAGCAACATGCCAGCAGCCTGGCAATGCAGCAGCCATGTGGGAAAACACAGATTAATAGAAATTGGTTAATTTAAGATGATAGAGCTAGCTAGCCTGAAACTTAAGCCATTGGCCATACAGTTTGTAAGTAATGTGAGCCTCTGTGTGTTTATTTGGGCCATTTGCTGCAGGAGGCAGGAGGGACAGATTCCTCCTGACAGCGGGGTCAGGCAGGACTGGAGAAACTTCAGACAACAAGAAGCAGTCCTCACCAAGTTCTGGAGTCCACCCAAGTCAGGCACTCACCGGTAGGTTTTGGTCTTCTCACTCAGCTCTGTGCACTTGTACAAGGCCTCACTAATCTCCTTGGGTAATTTCTTCACATCTGACATATCCTTCTTATGCTCCGTGTTCTGCATCTCATTCTCCAAATTCAGCCTGTGGTAGGCATAGCCCCAGGAGCAAAGAACCCTGTGAACACAGGCCTCAGGGACCCCATGAATTAAGGTTGTATTTTGCACTACCCTAGCCTACTGGATGTCACACCCTGAATCCTATGTACTGGGAACTCCTGATGTGCATTAGACTTGCTATCCTGCCCAGGGCCAGGAAAGGCTGAGTGTCAACAGGGAGGGAGACAGGGCTCCATGAGCTCCCTCAGTAGGCCTGGAGAGGTAGAGTAGCTCTTCTAGAAGGTCCACAGGTGTGGGCCTTCCTGAAATTTGTGATGACATTTCCACTGTCGTGAGAACAGAAATGCTTTGTACTTACAAGGATATCCAGAACTCATTATCAGTATTGCCATGCATGAGGCACTCCATGAGGATGGCTTTATAAACTCCCAAGGGGATTCCAATGGGCACCAGGGTGAGCACAAAGACTGAGACAGTGATGCTCAAAGTGGAGCTCCCTGGTCTCAGCACTTATATCACCTGAAATCTTTGAAACAGGCAAATCCTCAGGCCTACTATCAATATCCAACTCACAAGATCTGAAGGGACACACACACACACAACACACACACACACACACACACACACACACACACACACACACACACACACACTGTAAGGGAGCCTCTCAGAGACAGTACAGAAACACATGAGACACCAAATCCTGAGCACAAAGAGATGTATTCCCCAGCAGGGCAAGCATGGCATTGGGAGCCTGCCTCTGGATCAGGCAAAGGCAGACAACATGCAGCAGGCTTTTTTCAGCAGTGGGATTTTAAATAGAAAGGTTAAGTCTGTGCTAGGGTGAGTTGCTGAGATCTGATTGGACAGGTTGGCAACTGTAGGCGGGTAATGAAATTTTGATTGTTGGACTTTGGTGTTCAGTTTCAAGAATGAGACTGTGTCCACAAAAGGGAATGAAATAGGGGACTAAATTTAGGAATGTAATCTAATGGTTTATCAAGGGAGAGGGAAGTGAAAAGGGCAAACCTGACACTGCTATGTTTGCGATGTTGGGGCCCCTTAGAGGGCAATTCACATGCAATCAAACCCATACACAGTTAGGATGTCAGAGAAATGCAGGTGGGTGGCATTATCTCCCAGTACAAGGAACAAGACCAGCGAGGAGCAGGGATGGACTCCAGGCCTTCCAGACACAAAGATGTACCAAGTAGGACCACTAGGCCCTTCAAGCTGGTCCCAGAGAAACAAGCAAAAATAAATACCTTGTCAAATACAGAGACTCAGGTTAAACTCAGAGCACCCAGCATGTCCTACAAGCCAACACCTGTGAAGGCCTCTTGAAATGCATGTTGTGATCTTACACCCTACTGCCCCTCTCTGTGGATTGTGATTCAGGCCACAGGCTCTGGTTTTCATTAGGAGGAATCAGAACAGCCTGTGTCCCATCTCACTCCTACAGGCTTCAGTTCTGCCTCTCAGATGCATTCAGGAAAATTTGTTTGTGCAGGTCACCCTGCAGGTGCAGCTTCCAGTGACCCAAGGACTGCTGGAATTGACACAGTAGGGTCAAGACATTCACCAGAGAACAGGGCATGATGAATACCTGTTGTTCAACTCATTGTTGTAATGGGCCAGGAATTCACGCAGTTCATTCCTGTCATTGGTCATCATCTGTAGCTGAAGTTTCAGTTTTTCCACCTGGTTCAGCTGCTGCTCCTGCTCAGTGAGGAAGAAGGGTGTGGATGATGCCTTCCTAGCAGTCCCTGTAGGTACATAAACACAAGTGAATTTGTACAGATGAATGGCATAAGCCAAGAAGATCATGTGGTGTCCCAAGAGGAGGCCTGAGGAAGAGGAAAAGCATGGAACCCAGTGAAGCCCTCAAAGATCAGAGCAGCTCTCCTTAAGCTGGGCCTCATAAGCCATGTGTCTGTCTCTAATCACTATGGCTAGATATATGCCTCAGCCCCTACTGCAGCCCCACTGGTCCTGAAAGACATAAGCAAGGCCAGCCATGTTGGTTTGGAATTGTCATCTCATACCTGATGTGATGCAAGGAAGTCCAGGAGTCCCTAGTGCTCTTCGCCTAACAGCCCTGATAACCTGTGTCCATGACTAAAAGGAACTGAATGTCTCAGACCTGGGTACATGGATGGAAACTTTCCTCCTTGGTATTTACATCAGACATAAAGTGCAACAACATCCCATTCTGATACCGCATTAGTGGTTCTGGGCCTCCTGTTGCATTCTTTGCCACTCAGAATGAACTGAAGGAGGTCACAGCACAGCAGCTGCAGCCTTGACCATCCTGGCCCTCTGCCACCGAACCATCAGGAATCCTCCACCTTGGATCTGCTCTTTAGGAACCCGGATAAGCAGCATAGGCCCATTGCTTCATGATCACAGCTACTGAACCCCAATTACTAGAAGGTCCAGTTCTAGCCTCACCTCCTTAGGAAACTCTCTCTGCAATCAGTGTGATCAGTCTTGCCAACATGTCAATTTGGTGAACTCTATAAGTACTTAGTGAATGCCTCAAGGGCAGTTGGCATTGCCCGACTCTGGTGATTTCACAGAAGATGCCAAGGGCTCTCCAGGATACAATAGAATTTCCAGAGAATGGACTGTTAGGGCCACTGCCAATGGTCATCACCTATCTGATAACAAGCTCTTCCCCAATTCACCAAAAGCCAAACTGCCCTTTCCAGGAGCCTTTCCTGAGAAACAGGGCAAGGCCTTCAGCACCTCCTCCTTCCAATCCTGAGATCTCTCTGATTCATTAGAATCTAGTTCATTCTAATTCAACAGTTCATCATGTGTGGAGAGCAAGAGTCATTTTCCAAACACTGCCCAAAAATGGTTCTTCTCATTCTTACAATCGCAAGCTAATAAGATGAGAAATTAAGGATGCTAAGAAATTAGCTCAGGATAATGGGGAAGGAAGATCAGTTCCATGAGATGAACAAGCACATTAGAGAAGATCCACGGGGCAGTTACAATGTATTGGAATGGTGGATGATTATGTGGGTCCTGTCAGAACAATGATAAGTCATATTGGAAATGATGGAACTTTTGCTAAAACCTTCAGCAGAATACATTTCAACCATCATGAAGTTAGCAAAAGTGTTATCAACTACTGATAGGTATGACTGAAAATAACTAAGGACTGGGCATCCCCAGGTGAGCCCTCAGTCACCAAGAACAAATACTTACAGGAAGAGTGATGTCCCAGTCCTGTACTCAAGTAGAGGAAAGAGGACTGGCTAGTGAGAGGCAGGAACTCAGAAACCTTAGGGGTCACTGACATGCGGCAATACTTGGTGGCTCCTGTCCTGCCAGTGGTTGTTATTTAAAATGTGAGACTCTCTAGCTCTGGCCAGGGGACTTTACTCTCCCTGTTATTAGTGACACACACCAAAAGAAATCCAGTGTGGGTGAAGTGCAGGGCTGGAACTGAAACCTCTTTAGTCCCTCTGTGCTTCCTTCCCACTCAGAGTGAAAGCAGAGGGCCCTCAACAGAGCAGCTTCAGCCTTGACCATCCCTGGCTCTCTGCAAACTAACCATGGGAAATCCTCATCTCTGGGTCTGCTCTTGAAGAACTCAGAGGACCAGGATAGGCCCATTGCTTCTCAGAAACTCTCCCCTCCTTAGCCCCACTCCTGGAAGGATCAGCTGAAGCCTTCCTCCTTCAGGAGCTCCTCATCCCTTTCCCAGGACTCACTGTGCTTTCCCCAGAACCATTTGTTTCTTGATGTGTGACATGGAGACTGAAGGCCATCTTCCTTCTGCCTCCCTCTGATCTCCCTGTGCTCGCCATCCTGTCTCCCAAGAATCCTGTTCAGTCTAGTCAGCATGTCTGTAGGTGAAACACGAGACACTGCACCAATGCCCCAATGACAGTTGGTGTTGCCACAACACTGGTGACATCACATGGAATGCCAGGGCTCTCCAGGAGACAGTAGAATGTCCATGTGCTGATGTCACATGGTCTAGCTATTACTTCCCTGCTACCCTTTGCTTTGCATTTAATATCCATTTAAGAGTAAGCACATACCATATTTGTCTTTCTGGGTCTGTGTTACCTCCCTCAGTATCTAGTTCCATCCATTTGCCTACAAATTTCATGATGTCACTGTTTTTTTTTTAACCACTGAGGAATATTCCATTGTGTAAAGGTACCACATTTATATTATTATATCCTTCAGTTGAGGGCCATCTAGGTTGTTTTCTGGTTCTGGCTATTACGATAATGCTGCTATAACCATGGTTGAGCAAGTGACCTGTGGCATGATTGAGCATCTTTTGGGTATATGCCCAAGAGTGGTATAGTTGTGTCTTAATGTAGGTAGATTCCTAACTTTATGAGGTGCTGCCCTACTGATTTCCACAGTGGCTGTACAAGTTTGCACTCCACCAACAGTGGAGGAGTGTTCCCCTTGCTCCACATCCTCTCCAACATAAGCTGTCATTAATGGATTTGATCTTAGTCATTCTGACAGGTGTAAGATGGTATCAGTGTCATTTTGATTTGCATTTCCTCATGGCTAAGGATTTTGAGCAATTCCTTAAATTTCTTTTTGCCATTTAATATTCTTCTGTTTTGAATTCTCTGTTTAGATCTGTACCCCATTTTTTAAATTGGATTATTTGGTAATCTGATGTCTAGTTTCTTGAGTTCCTTATATATTTTGGAGATCATCCCTCTGTCAGATGTGGGCTTGTGAAGATCTTTTCCCATTCTGTAGGCTGTCATTTTGTCTTATTGACCCTGTGTAGCACAAATCTTAACAGTTCATATTAATAAAAACAAACCTGGAGCCAGGTATTGGGGTGAATGCTGAATGATCAGAGAAACAGAACAAGCCACAGCTAACCTCAGCTTGCCAATTTCTCAGTCAATCCTGTTTCCTCAGACTGGAAGCCTCCGAGTTCTCATCTGAATGGATCCAGATGAACTGCTGCTAAAAGCTAAAAGCTTAAAAAAGGCTCTAGTTCCTGGTCCTCATGCCTTTCATCCCAGGAAGTGATGGCAGGAATCAGAAAGGTATATAATGTGTGAGTATCAGGCACTATAGCCTTTTTTAAGCTTTTAGCCTTTATAGATATAATCAGGAATAAGAAACATCCCTTATATATAATTTACATCGGATCCTATATGGGTCTGCCAGGCCCTCTAGCACAAGGTAATGACTAGATCAATAAACTATTGATAGGAAATGTGCTGGAGGCTAGAGAATTTCATAAAAATATTATGTCAATAGTAAAGACTTAAAAAAGGATTTATCCATAACCTGGCAACAAGCCAAGGAAATTATAAGGAAATGTCAGACCAACTCAGCTACCACGCACACATGCATCCAGAGCTTCGAGTTGGCACACCCCAACCTCTACTCCATCTGTGACCTGCAGGAACATTTAAAAGGACTGGTCCTTCAGAACCATAGCCACAGAGATCTCTGTAACTCAGGGCAACGGCAGGATATCCAAGAGGATTTTCAGTGAGGGTCTAGTACTGATGGTGTACCAGAAGCCAGAGGCCTTGTACCAGACCAACATCACATTACAAAATGAACATTTGCAAGTAAAGCTGTGTGGACAAAGGGTATCCTGCTTGACACACGGCAGCTCCCAGTGCCACCAAGACAAATGCAGAGGCGATGGCGAGGCAGGAAAGGCCGAGGAGTAAAGTGCGTTTTGTTTTTTTGTTTTCGTTTGTATGTTTGTTTTTGCTTTTTAATTAATATTCTTATTTGTTATTTTATTTTCATCTTAATTGCATTATTTATTTTTTTAGTTTTCCTTTTGCAGGGACACTGCAAGTGTAAAGGGCACATACAGAGAGAATGAGAGGTGAATGGAATTGGGGTACATGATGTGAAATTCCCAATAAAAAATGTAAAAAAAAAAAACAAACAAGAAAGAAAGAGAGAAAGAAAGAAAGTACAGAAGGGGCACCCACCTCGACATCAATATGTATATACCCTATGCACCAAGGCCCAGAAATCATGCAAAACTATCTCTGTTACAGAGAGGCCAATTCTAAATCAATCTTTTGAAATTGCATTTTAAGTTTGTCTGGCAAAAAAGAAAATTTAGAAAATTTCTTAGCACTTAAGAAGACCATATTTTAAGAATTGAATCACCATTTAAATGTAAGATAGTCCTCATCTCTCCAGTCCACCCCATAACAAGATACTTTCATCAGCCTCAGTTTCCATAACTGACAGTTGAGGGCACCAAACCCAAACCTGTGCAGCTGGAGGGAAGCTTGAAATTCCTCTGTTAAGCAGTCACCATTTTAGTGGGGCTTGCCAGAGGAGAGTCTCATATAACCAGTTTTCCTGCCGTCTTGAATTCTAAGGAAATGATTTCAATTCTTCTGTCTTAGATGAACATCCTTTCAAAGGAAAAAAAGGTGGGGGGAAACTAGGCAAACGCGACAGTTCTTATGTATTAAATATGTAATCTAAAGTCATTTCCACACACCCAAGTCCATCAGGCACACACCTTTCAGCCCAGCACTCTGGAGGCAAAACCTCACCACCAACCCTCCATCTATCCATCTGCCTGAGTCTATACCATGAGAAAAATCACGTCAGATTCTCAGCTGAAATACATAGGGAAGACCAAAGCTGGGGACAATTTAAAACAGCCTTAAAACCTGTAGCTGTAAGTCTAAGCATGACAATTGTACAAACCAAGTATTCCTCCATTTGCTTTAGTAAACACTTTTAAAACGTGAAAACCCCAAATTTAAACTTTTCACTTCTTTCTCTTTTTGTAAAATATTGTATTGGAAGCAACTTGGATTTAAATTTTAGACTAAATCAAATTTGCTGAAATACTCTAAAATTAATCTAAACTGAATTTTAGCCACTTTCCATTCTTATAAAGGTTACAGAATTTGATGGGCAAAAGCTTTCTCACTAGCTGTAAAATCAAACTAAAACTCACTTGTTAATGAAACTACAGGACAACCAACAATTGATAAGCTGATGAACATATGTGATTCAGGCCCTATAAACAGCTGGTGGTCAATAAATATTTTACTAAATCAATGTCTGGGAGATTGCTTTCATTGTGCAATCTTGCCACAGGTTAGATAATATGTATTAAAATTAATAGTTTTCATGCGTTTGTAAAGCATCTTTGTAGTTAATGGACCTTATCTATTTTCTTCTAGAGTTGGGGATGGTTCACTCATTTCTTCTCACTGTGTTTGTTCAAGGTCCCTTGGTGTCTAGTGGGCAAGGGCTTCTTCAACCACAAAAATCAATTGTCCTAAAGGTTGTGTTGAGAGGTGGCATCATAACTGGTGTGTGAATTTCCTAATGAGTCCATCTGTATTCATCAAGGGTTTTATGTCCCAGAACACATAGACTCAAATTTACCTTTGAATGAAGTCCAAATGAAGATGGACTTAATCCACTGTCTGTAACCTTAATGGTTAAGAAGTTAGTACATTCTCTGAACAGGGTCAATGTCTGTGCATAGTATTATCAACTGTCTAGTGTAAAGGAAATCATTATGTACATGACTGAAATGTGGAGGTTCATCTCTGACACTTGACTCCATCCATTACAGTTGGGCTCTGATTAGAGTAAATGATAGCCTGTAATTTTATTTATGGTTTTAATAACAATGAGAAGAATTATGATTACTCTAGTAGTTAAATTCATGTCAAATGTTCTCCATTCAATATTTTATAATGAACATTATTATGTGGAGAATACAAATATTTCTAACATTTTGTTTTGTTTTTTTGAGACAGGATTTCTCTGTGTACCCATGGCTGTCCTGGAACTCACTCTACAGATCAGGCTGGCCTCAAACTGACAGAGATCTGACTAGCTCTGCCTCTCAAGTGCTGATTTAAGGTATGTGCCACCACCACCTAGCTGAATAAAAGTATTTCTTTTCAAGCCTATCCACCATCTTTATTCAATACCACATCTAATTTGAATGTATTACTGAAGAGACTAGGGCACCAGGCTGGTAGCCAACCCTGCCCATTCTCTGAATTTCACAAATAATTCAAAAGAGTTAAGAGCATTGTAGAGTGACATCACTAGAATGCACAGTGTAGAATGCACAGTGTACATTCAAGTGTCAAAAAGAGGAGCAAGTTCACACTTAGGCTAAAGCCCTGATTAAGCTGTGTGTGGTGGAGCACACATTGAATACCATCGCTCAGGAACCAGAGGCAGGCAGATCTCTGAGAGTCTGAGGCCAGCATGGTCTGCATAGTGAGGTCCAGGCCAGCAAACTGGGACTCTTGCTCAGAAAATCCCAACCACATGGTTACAATTTCATGAGTTTGTTGAGAATTATCTACTGACCTTTATCACCTGCACATAACCACCTCTTCTTATCACATGCCTCTCGATGAGTATAACAAATTGGTAAGGAATTAATTTCCTGAGTGTTAATCAGAACTGGCATCATCTGTGGCTCTGTGGACCTATGTTTCCAGTAAGACCACCTAGCCCCATACCTACTCCTCTTAGGAGCTTGAACCCCCTAGCAGTTATAAAATTTCCTACTCTCTTCTCTCTCTGGCATCTAGGATCAAAAAAATATCTAAATATTTCCTAAACTTTATGGAATAAAGTTCTATGGGTAGGTTAGTAATGAATGCCTAAAAGGCTCAGGAAGGGATTGGCTTCAAAATGCAGTTAATGAAAGGTTCATGAGCACAGTAAGATCAGACACTTGCTGTTGGCCATCAGGGTTCTGACCCATTCCCTAGTCTCATCTCTTCTCTCAGCCTTACTTCACTCTCCAGTCAAACAGGTCTCCAAACAGAGTCTAACCCTCTCCTTTCTCTGGGTCTTTGCAATGCATATCTGTAGTGTTCTCCTGGCTGGTCATGGGACATATGCCTAATTCTCAATGACTTATTAAAATAGTAACTTCTGTCCTGGCAAGAACGCTCAGTGGGGGAAGGCACTTGGTGAAAGCCTAGGGTTTCCTCAACCTATATCACAAAGCTTTTTGACTTTTCTACCACAAACCTTAACTAAAGGCCTAAAAGACACATGGTCAGAATTTCACAGTAAACACTGTAATTCTCGGCATAGTTTTATGCTAATTTTCCCAGCACTCTGTTAGAGTATGTGATAGAAGCAGCTTAGTGGACGAGAAGTTGGTTGTGACTTACATCTTAAGGGGTATGGTCCATCATACAGATAATGCTCAGGACTTGTGGCATCATCACATGGTACTGACCAGGAAGAAGACACAGAATCAGAAGCAGAGGAAATGTAGGATCTCAAAGCCTGGACCTAGTGACCTTCGTTTATCAGCTTGTCATTTTGTCTCACAGGTTCCACAACCTCCCGAAATAGCTTCACCAGAGAGGAACCACGTGTTCATTCACACAAGCCCCTGGGGGACAGTTAACATTCAAACTATCACACCCCCATGGTTTGTAGTTGGGATGGGATCTCTATGCAAAAGAGTTTTTGTTGACAATGTTATTTAGGTGCAGGTTGTGAAACACCAATCTGTGTTTCATTTCTGATTGGTCTGGAAAATAAAGAACCAATGTAAGCCACATAAGATCTCCATGTATGTATGATATACTTAGCAGAAGCTCTCAATACCAACATATTTTGCTACCATGAACTATACCTATAAATCTGACTGGTTTATTAACCTAGGAACCTTTTTAGTGATTCATTAAAATTGGGGGTAGTGTAGGAGTCCACTGACAGAAAGTGGGAGAACATTCCAAACCCAGAAAATATCTAGTGCAAAACAGCAGAAAGGAATGCAATTAAGATTTAGATAAAGAGCTTTCTAAAGACTCTGTCCAAGGACACACATCCGTGTGGAAGATGGATGACCCAGAAGGTATATCTGCTGAGCCTCACCTAAAGTTTTCCTCTTGAACAGCCAAGAATAATGAACAGGCATCCAGACAGCCAAGCAGACTTGATCTCTTTTCCTTCAGTGTACATGTTACAGGTCTATCCTCAGTGGCTGACAAGAGGAATACATGAAACATGTTCAAATACAATAGTCACTTGTAAACTTCATTTAAACTTTTTGTAGGTTGTATAAAACAGTTGCATTCTTTCGTTCCTCCTCCATCCATTATACCATTGACATCACAAATTACATCTTTATATATCCTATACCAATTACGGTTGACATTTTACCCATTTCCTTTTGTATCTTATGAAATGATGAAGAGGGGAACTACCAACCCAAATTATGGGAATCTGTTCTGAGATTTATGTATATATTTAATTTTACCAAAGAATTTTATGTTTTCACATAAGTTGAAGTTATTCTCTAGTGAAAATGTACACATTGCACTCATTGTAACCCATTAGAATAGGAGCAGAGTGTTAGACGGCCCATTCCCCTTTCCTGGAAAGTATCTCCAATCTTCTGGTGTCACTACAGTCATGTCATCATCAAGACTGACTTTTCTCCCAGATAATTTAATGGCTAGGAAGACATTTGAATTCAAAAGGCTTCCTCTGGCCTTTCCTTTGGCTAGAATAATTTTTGGGTATGTTGTTGACCATTTTTCAGGACAATTAGAGTAGTCACTAAGGAATCCCAATTTTATTTAATGCATCTGCCTAATATTCATTGATTAATATCTGAATTTACTAAGGATTAATTGTTCATTGAGGGATTTTCTTGGTATGATTACATCAGTGAGACACTACTACAGAAAAGCATGAGGTACATGTCATTATCAGTGGTTTTCCCACATCTGCCCTTTGGGTGCATTTAAACATACCTTACCTGGGGGAAGCAGTAAAAGACATGACTTCCTGAGGCCAGCAGTACAGTTGTTATTAAGTGTGTGCACCTGGGCTGAGCCAAATCCCTGTTGTCAGAGTTCCCAACACAGAGTGAGGACAAACTGAAATTCATGAAGTTCATGTGGTTAATTGAGGTCTCTGTTTAATATTTAACAGGGATTATTCCAGTGTGATAATGCTGCAAGTCAACAGCCAATAACTGTCACCGTCAGTAACTTCACTCAAATTGCAACATACTCTACATGGCAGACAGCTTCAGTCACCTTCCTCCCACTGCTCTCCTTCCTAAAGTCCACATGCTTGCTATTTTTGAACTTAGCTCATAGTATGCTAGAACTTGGGAACTAAGAACAGGTAGTTCCTTGGGCAGGACAGGGGAAGGAGAATAGTAATGTCTTCCCAAGGTGAAGTGAGTGAGTGACAGGTGTGGAGTGCTTCTCAGGTGTCAGAACTCCACTGGTGACTTCCTTTGGACAGTGCTGTTAGGTCACCCTACCTTTTGTCCTTAGTCTGACTTCCTGTCTTAAATCTCTCTTGGTGTTGCTTCTCTCCAAGCCCAGAGTGGTATCTTCACACTGAAGTATGGACATGTCCATGATAACACACTTCTGCCCCAATCATTGTGCATGATTATATAAGGCCACCTTTATGCACCTATATATGCACCTATATAATGTACTTTGATCATAGCCCACATAGTGTGCTACCCTTCCTTTTCCCCTCCATTTTCCCATTTCTACCCTCAGTTCTCCCGGACAGCTTCACTTTGCTTTCATATCATATATACATAAATAATTTTTTGTGTCCACCAATGCTAGGACCCACAAATAACAGAAACATCCAATATTTGTCTTTCTGAGGATGACTTAATATGCTTAATTTGCTTATTTCTGGTTGTATCCATTTTCTTACAAATAATATAACTTTATTCCCCTTTTTATAACTGAAAAGATTCTATGCTATATTTTCTTTAAAAACTATGTTGGTCTTATAACTTAGCAATCATGAATAGTGAGTACTTCAAGAAACATTGATATGCAGGTGTTGCTGATATTGAGACTTTGGTGTATGAAAAATAATTTTATTTATCCCATTGTTTTGGAAGATATGATTCCAAATAGTTTATCACTGACTGTGGGCAGGATCCCTGAATCTGTGAAATCATGGCAGGGTGTGTTGTGGTGGGAGCATCATTAAGAGGTAGAGATCCACAGTTCATTGGCTTCCACTAGTTTGGCCGGTCATCTCTGCATGTCCTGCCATCATGATCTCTACGTCCCTTGACTGTAGAATTCCTCCTTTCTCTCATCAATCGGATTCCTGGAGCTCAGCCTGGTGCCTTGCCATGGATCTCTGCATCTGCCTCCATCAGTCACTGGACAAAGGCTCTATGATGACAGATAGGTTATTCCCAAGACCGGTCACCAGAGTAGAGCAGTCCAGGTACCCTCTGGTCCACTGCCAGCAGACCAAGGTGGGGTCATCCTTGTGGATTCCTGAGAGCCTCCCCAGCACCCTGCCTCTTCCTATTCCCATGATGTCCTCATCTATCATGGTATCTTCCTCCCTGCCCTCCCACTCTGTTCCTGTTCCAGCCTGACCCTCTCATTTCCCTATGTTCTCACCCCCCACTCCTCACCCTCTGCCACACCCCCACACCCAGTCCACTCCCCCATGGGACTGGACTAGGCCCTCTGGATAGGATATGGAAGACGGTTGTTTGGCTCAAAATGTTTTGGGGGCACCCAGGCAGGGGCATCGGGATCCATCCCTGGTACATGGGCAGGCTTCTGGGAATCCAGTGCCTGTGGTGTGATGCCTTGCACAGCCTTGGTGCAGTGGGAAGGGGCTTGGACCTGCCTAGGCTCAGTGTGCCGGTGCTGTGGGATGTTCTGTATGTGCTGTGGGAGCCCATACTTGGGTTCCTCGTGGCTTTACCCAGCATGTCCGCATAGAGGATGATTAGGACCATGGGCCTGCACTTGGCTGTGCTGGGGGATGGTCTGTATGTCAAATTGCTCTGATTGGTCAATAAATAAAACCTGATTGGCCAGTGGCTAGGCAGGAAGTATAGGCGGGACTAACAGAGAGGAGAAATAAAAGAACAGGAAGGCAGTAGTCACGGCCTGGAGCCGCCGCCAGGACAAGGAAGATGTAAAGTACCGGTAAGCCACGAGCCACGTGGCAAGGTATAGATTTATGGAAATGGATTAATTTAAGCTATAAGAACAGTTAGCAAGAAGCCTGCCACGGCCATACATTTTGTAACCAATATAAGTCTCTGTGTTTACTTGGTTGGGTCTGAGTGGCTGTGGGACTGGCAGGTGACAAAGATTTGTCCTGACTGTGGGCAAGGCAGGAAAACTCTAGCTACATGCCGGGCTCTGCTGACTCCCCATGGGAGACCTTGATTTGGGGGATGTGGGGGTGCGGGTGGCTTGGGAGAGAGGGCTGGGGGGGTGGGAGGAGGGAGGAGGTGGGATCTGTGGGTGGTATGTAGTGTGAGTAGAAAATTTCTTAATAAAGAAAAATGAAAAAAAGAGGTATAGATCATATGGCAGGGCAGGAATCTAGAGCACAGGATGGGAGCCAATATCCACTTCCCATTATGCTTCTTCCCTGAAGTTTCTACCACCTCTGAACACCACCATACTGGAGTTCAGTTCTGACTCATGAACTGGAGTTCAAGCTATATCCAAACTGTAGTACTGTGATTTTTAGTTAGGAGTGATGGTAAATGTGTCAATGAAATGTGTTGTTTTCTGTTTTGATACAGGTTCTTCCAAAGCTAGCAATCTCTATTGATGTCACATCAAATGTCAATCATGAGTGACCACATCTCACACTCTCAGAATCCAGTGGCTTCTGTGTAAGATGGTGCAGGAGGAGATTTGCCTGGAGGAGGAAAGAATCTCGAGGTGATCAAGACTAGATCAGGTGCAGGACAGGAGAAGGTCGGCAGGTCAAAAGGCAATCTCCTTTATCGTAAGAGATGGCTTGGTTGCAGTTGAAATGGATGGAGGTAAGAGACAAGAACACAGATCTTGGCTGCTGGAGGCACTGCCATGCGGGCATCTATGCAGATGGCCATGGAGACAGAGTGCTTGCTGTGGCGTCTGATGGCCAGTGTTTGTGTCTTTCTCCAGCATGGACCAGCAGTGTGACACAGTGGTGGAGGGGCAGTTCCTTCAGTCTTCCCGGTCTCAGTATTCCTCTCCAGAAAGTGAGGTTGCTGACCAACCACACCTACCTCGTAGTGCATGTGGAAGGGTCAGCGGGTTAAGCACATTGCCATTTAAATTGGCCTTCTGCAGTGATGGCAGGCCAGGGAATGTTTTCCTCTGCTGACTTACTCCCTGGTATGAATTAGGGGGAAGGGGTACCACAAGTGACAGCAGGATCAACTGTGGACCCCATGTTTCTAGTATGCATGCTCAAAAAAAAAAAAAAAAAGCTAGCTTACCTCAGGCCATAGAAAGCAAACTGTGCCCTCTCAACAAACTCTCAATCTTTCAATCCATGCAAACTTGAACTCTTATCTCTTGCAGACACAGTAAATACATCATGCAAGGTAATGTTACTGTATAACTTTTGCCCTCTGATACCCTACTTGAACTCTTCATCTGCAGTGAACATTTGTGGGGGAATGGCAAGTCTTGGGACTGGACTAGTGTCCCATTCTCACTAGATAAAGGCAGCCATGAACCCAGTTTGCCGTTTTAGGTCCTAAGTCCAGTCTAGGTCCAGTATTGATTTGGTCTGTCGTGAGGTCATTGTGGAGGGAAAGACACTGTCATCAGCATCTGTTTTGGAGATTAGATTTTTGAGGGTAAAGTTCAAATCTGTATAGATTCTATGCTATAGAAGAACCTGACAAACACCATGCTAGGTGAAACATGCCAGGTGTAAAAATCGCATGTAGTGTATGGTCTCCATGATTTGAAGGACCCAGAGTGAGTCATCCAAAAATGACAGACACACAATGGGGGGTCAGTAATGGGATAGAGAACAGGAAGGAATCCACACAGTTTCAGATTAGCAGGGGTGTGTGCACAAAAGTGAGTGTGCTGAATAAATTGCACACTTAAAACTAGTTATTTCCTGCCAGACCTGGTGGCACACACCTACCCTAG
Source organism: Peromyscus leucopus (assembly GCF_004664715.2). Classification (NCBI taxonomy): domain Eukaryota; kingdom Metazoa; phylum Chordata; class Mammalia; order Rodentia; family Cricetidae; genus Peromyscus; species Peromyscus leucopus. The sequence goes on along the minus strand of NW_023504508.1, from coordinate 3,636 downwards.
CACTCAGGAGGTAGAGGCAGATGGATCTCTGTGAATTCAAGGACAGCCTAGTCATACATAATGAGTTCTAGGACAGCCAGAGCTACTATAGGGAGACCCTGTCTCAAAAAACTAAAAGTTACCTTTCTGTTGCACTAATTTTATCATAATACTTTACATTTTGGGTAATAATAGCATGTTACTCATAATAGAAGTTCATACCACATGTACTGCAGTTTGGTCACACTCACCAATCATGAACCTCTCTTCTCTGTTCCACTCCACACAGCAGTTTCCCAGCTGGTTTTCCCCCAACACACATTTCTATGTCTGTCTTTTCTGACCCACTGAGATTCATTCAGCTTCCTTACAGGAAATTGGATGAGGGCTCCTGAAACCCCTGCTGAGGATCAGGAGACATATCATCACTCTGGTGCCTACAATAGACAGAGATGCTTCCAGGGGCCGTGCCAATCTGATGCCTCTTGCCAGCTGGTCCAGGATTAAGTCTTAATGCCAGAAGCATGTAATCCATAGCCTGTTATATATTCTATTATCTCTCTTATATGCAGAAACTTTAAAAACCAAACACCACTATTGTAATTTGGTAAGTGCAATTTCTCTGATTTAAATGCATACCCTCAAGTTTATGTATTAGAAACTTAGTCTAAATGTAACCCAACAAAGAGACTGAACCCTCAGGATGGATAAGGCTGTGGAGGGTCTGTTTTCATGAGTAGATTAAGGCTGTTTTTACAGACATGAGCCAGTTGCTGCAGGGTTGGGGTCTTGAGGAAATGATGGATTTCACCTCTTCCTTCTCTTCATGCTCCATTGTCCTCCACACCTTTGTTATTTGGGGTTTCCTGCACATTTTCCCACCAATCTGTGAGAAGTCAAGTAATTATTTAGTTATTATTCACTGCTATATCTGTAGGCCCTTGCTGAATATTTTGTATGTGGTAGACATCCTGACAGGTTAGTTGAACGGGACCTATGGACTTAGTCTGACCATGTTAAACTTCCTAACTTGCTAATGCAAGATGAATTGCCTCTGTCAAAGCCACTCTCACTATAAGCTCAGGATGATCAACCAGGATTCTGTTGACATGTGGTCCCTACAGGAAAGACCACAAATGGATGGATGGCGTGGAAGCTGAGGGATCACTAGGCAGTATTTAGCAGCCTTTCAAATGACCCTGTCATAGACTGCAAACTAGACAGATCATTGGCCAAGACATGTACCCATCCATCTGAAAAACTATCTATCTAAGGCCAATGGGTACAAAAGAATCAAGCAACAGCATTCATGTCCAGAAGGAGGCCAAGCCCATCAGCCACCAATGGTAAGGCAGTTGTCACTAAAGACAGATGCACAGCACCCCAGAATAGTAGTAGAATTTAGAGAGGAAATTGATCCATTTTGTACAGAGGAAAAAAGTAATCCATAGTAGGGTGTCCTAGTCAGGGTTACTATTGCTGAGATGAAACACCATGACCAAAGCAACTTGGAAAGGAAAGGGTTTATTCAGCTTACACTTCCATACCACTGTTCATCATCAAAGGAAGTCAGAACAGGAACTCAAACAGGACAGGAACCTGGAAGCAGGAGCTAATGCAGAAGCTGTGGAGGGGTACCACTTACTGGCTTGTTCCCCATGGCTTGCTCAGCCTGCTTTCTTATAGAAGCCAGGACCACGTGACCAGGGGTGGTCCTATCCACAATGGGCTGGACCCTCCTCCATCAAGCACTAATTAAGAAAATGCCTAATAAGCTTGCTTGCAGCCTGGTTTTATGGAGGCATTTTCTCAATTGAGGCTCCATCCTCTACATTGATTCTAGCTTATGTCAAGTCAACATAAATAACTAGCCAGCACACAGGGTGATTCTCCTTGTTGGGTGTGATTGGTGAGAAATGACTCCACCAGGTTCATATTTTTTTCTGAGCTGTGTTTTGATGGATAATTTCAAGTCCTAACGGGTATAGAGGAACCTTATAGGAAATGGAATTTGGGGCTATGCAAATGACTCTGAAAAGTTGCTGTGAAAGGGACCCAAGTTAAAATTTCTAGTACCCATGTATTATTCACTGGGCTGCTGGCAAATGTCTATAACATCAGAAAGGGAGGACGTATGTGGTAGAAAAGATGGTCCCCAGGGCCTTGCTTCCCAGGCAGTCTAGCTGAAATGGCAAGCTCTAGGTTCAGTAATAGATCCTGTCTTGAAAAATAAGGTGGAAAGTGACAGAGGATGACACCCATTGTACACACACACACACACACACACACACACACACACACACACACACACACTAGAAAAGGAAGCCTTGCACTGGTGAAGATCAGTAGGTACAGTTTCTCTGTATGTTTTCAACGTGTTTGGAATGAGAACATGCATGAAAGAGACTTGCAAATTGGAAGAAATTTAGTGCCAATGGATTTAATTGAGTTTCTGGAAGAACAAATATTTACCTAGAATATGTATTCAAAGGAGGTCAGAGTAGGATTGTGCATGAACTTTTGATAACTATCATTGAAAAGGCCATCTCAGTTCTCTGAGTTCAGGCAGTACAAGGGAGGACTTTCTACTGGCTGAATCCCTGACACCTCCTCCTTTCTCAGCACATAAACACTGCAGACTGGTCTCATTGCATCTCAGCTGGGCACAGCAGGGGAGCCCTGCAAGACTCTCAGCTGGGAGGGAAACTTGGAGCCAGAACTGCTGAAGGAAAGCTGAGATGGAGCTGATCCCCAGCCTTTCCATGGAAACCTGGGTGCTGCTGGCTACCAGCCTGGTGCTCATCTACATGTGAGTAGCTGTCCAAGATTCTCCCTATCTGTAACTGGAGTTGGGGTGATACACAGGCCCCCTTCCCTTTCCTGTTGGAACATCCGAAGAGAGCATGGAGGAGAAGTTGAAATCGAGGCTTTGGTAGTGCAGTTCCTACTGACATTATTGCCAATGACATTATACACTTCTGACTCCCTCCAACTCTTACCTTATGGCTCAGAGGGTTTTGACAAGACTTGCTCCTGGGAAGATGGAGTTGGCTCTCAGTCTGTACTCAGATGAACCAACATCAATCCAGAGAACTCATAAACAATTTGCCACTACAGCCCTTCTGAGTTTGGGGAGTCCCAAGATCATGGAGGTGCTTAAACTTCTCACTGTCCTTGCCTCCTTGCTTTCCTTATCATGCACCGATGACGTGTGTAAGGCTTCTCCCCTGGGCATACACATGTCTATTGCTCTCTCTCTCTCTCTCTCTCTCTCTCTCTCTCTCTCTCTCTCTCTCTCTCTCTCTCTCTCTCTCTCTCATCCCCTAACATGCTTTCTACAAATTCCCATCATGCATCCTAGACATTGTAGGAGGGTCGGCATCTACTCTTCCCTCTTTTCTGTAACCCTCACCTGACACACCCTTCCTCTGGATAACTCAAGTTGTTTTTTGTCTTTCAGTATCCAGAACCATTTCCCACTCAGTGCTGTGTTTTTAGAGCAGAGGACAGCTAGCACTGATCCTGAGGGAGGGTCTCCGTTGCTGGTTGGATCATGATAAAATGTTCTTGGCTTTTTCTTTTACTTTATAGGTATGGGACCTATTCTAATGGGATTTTTAAGAAGCTCGGCATTCCTGGACCCAAACCTCTGCCTTT
>NW_023504507.1:0-50000 GCF_004664715.2 Peromyscus leucopus | reverse complement strand
CCAAGTCCAACTACTTGAATTTGATTCCCCACGACACACATTGTGGGAGAGACCCTGGCCCCCTCAATTTGTTCTCTGACCTCCATTCATGCTGCCCACATATGTTCACGTACACAAAATAAATAATTTAATTATTCTGTCAAAATATGCACAGCAACCCAACCAGATCTCCTTCCACAGAGAGTGATAAAACATGCACTATCTATGCAAAGGTGCCTTTTGGAACATTATTTAGCCTTAGGAAAGCAGAAATTCTGCCATACGCATGAGCACAATGATGAACCTTGAGGACATTAGGCTAAGTTAAACATAATAGTCATAAAAGGGCAGATTATGGGTCAAACATCTCTTTAAGTCTTCCCTTATATGAAATGCCCCAATAAATCAGATTTATAGGATAAAAATTTAGAATAGTGGTAGATGGGGACCAGGGGAGGGAATGGCAGTTATTTAAAGGGGACATAGAATTTCAGTTTGGCAACACAAGGAGGTTTCTGCTTTCTCAAAACAACTTGAAAATACTTCATGATGCTGAATTCCAAATTACAAACATTGTTTAGACCAAGAGTGTTATGTTTTTGTGTATTAGGACTATTTTAAAGTTAAAGCAAACAAAGGAAGTGATCAACAATTGCTTTATAAACTTGGTTTACACAAAACCACATGAAAACTTTGACTTTGGTCCCCACAAGGTATCCCTCTCCCTTCCACCACAACAATAAGCAAAAGTCCTGCCCTGCTGACCAGCGGAGTACAACTGAAAACTCAGCTTCTGAGGAGGCTGGGGCAGGCAGATCAACAGTTTAAAACCTGGCTGGGCTAGAGTACGGTTAAGGCAAGCCTACGTAGCTCAAACTCTGTCCCAGACGAATAGGGGTTTTAAAAGTTAGTAGCTCAGTGGTACAGAACTTGTCTGTGACTTTAGGTTTGGTCTTTAGAACATAGTTAAAATATCAAAGGAGAGGCCAGGAAAGAGGAACGGAGCCTAAAGCCCTGAAGATAGAGTGGCTGTTAAGGAAGCCACATACATACCTTTTGAGTTCATCGGGGTACTGAGTTTCTTCGAAAACTCTGTCTAGTTCAAGTAGTTGTTCAGGAGTGAACTTGTACGGCTTTCCGCAACACCTGGTTGGCTTCCGAAAAACCGGCTCGTGCCTTCCTTGTACAGGTTGACGGGACTTCCCACGGGTGCTGTTCTTCTCTTCACGGTTGTAGTTGTGGTCAATCACAGCATTTAGGTGGCCCAGCTCCTCCAGGATGCCTGCAACTTCTTCACTGTGGCTGGCATTTGCTGCTGCAGCCCTCCTTTGCTGGAGTTCACTTGTTACTTCTTCTTCATAGAAGCCCACACCATAAATGTCATGTTCGAAATAGTATTTCTTACATGCCATGACTGGAGTTCTGCAGAAGGTGCGAGAACGTGGAGTCCACAGAGGCTTCGCGCCTCTGAATGTGGCCGTCAGCCGTTTGGAATTCTCCGAACAGTACCGTGCTAGACATTCCGACGTAAGAATGCTTCGTCTCTATGGCTCCCATTGGCTCTCGGCTAACGGCTGTGGGTGGGGCTTACTTTGGCGGGAAAAGAGTGAGGCGAGGCAAACGGCAGCTTGTAGCAGAATGGTGCCTTTTAGGACACATTAGAGCCACAACTTAGGTCCTAAGATGAATAGTTTCTGGGCCGCTAGATCTGACATCAAGGGCGGGAAGCTTGACTTGAAAGCATACTTTCTGCTGAGTCCTGCTGTCCCCATGATCACCTTGAGAAATCCAACTTTAATAAAAGTTATATTATTACAATTTTATAGAGTGTGTGTGTATGTACATGTGAACACACACTTGTAGGTTGCCACTGCACGCATGTGGAGACCAGAGGACAATTTGCATGAGTCAGTTCTTTCTTCTACCATGTGGGTCTCAGGGATTAAACACAAGTAACCAGGCTTGGCCACAGCTTTTTTATCCACTCAACATTCTCACTGGCCCAACATTTTTGTTTTTAAGAATCTTCTTTAGAGTCCATATGTAATGTCTTGCCTAGTGGTGATCACAATCTAAAATGCAGACACTGCATGGAGCCCAGCCTTCAAAACTGAGAGATCATTAGAACATCTCTAACACTTTCTCTCTCAACTCTAACACTCTGTCTCTTTATATCTTTCTCTGTCTCTGTGTGTCTGTCTCTGTCTCTCTCTTGTCTCTCGACTCTCTGTTTTTCTTGGTGCTGGGTTGAAAGCCAGTAATTAGCACATGCTCAGCAAAGTCTCCACCACTGAGCTATACCCCAACTCCCATAAATCCCTAAATACAGAAGCCTAAAGACTCATGGTAAAGAACCACACATAATTCAAGAACTTGTGTCCAGTTAATTTCAGAAACCTCATTCTGCTCTTGGAAACAACCCAGTGGTAGAGAGCACTTGCCTGGCATGACTGTGTTTGAATTCTAACACTAGTTCTTGTGTTTGAATTCTAACACTGCAAAAAAGTTTAACTCTATATAAAATTTTGTTGTTGTTGTTGTTCTCGATGGAAAAACCTAACCCAGAGGCCTCTCCTGCTAGGGAAGCACATAGGCCTACTGTTGACCTCCACCAATCCTGCTGCTTCTCCATATCCGGACTTCCTGCCCCAGTCTCATGCCCAGCTCTGTAGCAGGAAGCCTGCTGTGGTCTCCCTTTCCCCTCTGACCACATCCCCAAGGGATCACAAAGATCCTTTCCTTCAGCTTTCCTTTCCCCAACTCATCCCATTTTCCCAGCCTGGATCCAACACCAGCAGGCATTCCCTGGAAACACACCAGCTGAACAGGCCAGGGAAACAGGTCCACAGAAAATTTCCTACCAGGCCTTACATAGCCATCACACTCTCCAAAATCCAGAGAAGAAACAGAAACCAGGGAATAAAACACCCATCCAACAAAGACAAAACCAGTTATCAGCACCTAGAACTATAATCATCCCAATCCCAGATTCCTAGACACCAGTGTAAAAACACAATCAGTAACAGCCAGGACAATATGTTTCCATTGGAGCCCAGCAACCTTACCCCAGTAGGCCTTGAATATTCCAACATAGCTGAAGTCCAGTGTTAATGGTTGCGTGAATATTAAATGCATTTTCTTCACTAGTAGTCTCTTCCTGTAACCCGAGGAGACATAGTCTGAGCACATAGTACAGTGCTGCAGAATACACTAAAGTGAAGAACCTTCTATCCTGACTGCATCTTCCTTTCCAGAGCATGTTGCAGCTCTTCCTCTTGTGTTTTATTTTTCAGATGTTTCTTTTATAGATGTCATATGTATAAGTCATGTAATGATGTATGTCTGATGTTCATGCCCCATTCTCTATGCAGGCTTTGTGATCTTGAACTAGGTCTGGGAGTATGTAGTGATGGTGTAGTGTGGCAGGGTTCTGAGATACTTTCTAGGCAGAGCTGGTGGGCAAAATGAGTTATCCAAATTAGTTCTGGTGGTGCAAAGATGGTGTATGAGGGTGGGGTCTTGATCATTCACTAGGATGTGCTGGCCCAAGGTGCTTGATCCCCACCTAGGCCTCAGACTGTGGGGATGGTATAGGAGGGTAGTGGTCTGGGTCACTCACAAGGCAGGGTTTGTATGAAGGCTGCTTGACCCTAGTGAGGCCTTAGAATATAAAGCTGACCCAAGAGGCAGGGGTCTAGGTCACTTATAAGACTAGACTGGTTCACAGGCAGTACGAATCAAGCAGAGCTGGTAGTGTGAGTCTGGCTATGGCAGACAACTTACTGGGAATCCATCAGGCTTTGTGAAAACAACTAGGCCTATGAGTATGAGGATGGTATGGGAAACCATGGTCCTGGACACTCAACAGACTGGGCTATTGCCCAGCCTGCATGACCTCAGATGGGCATTTGGCAGTAGAGATCATAGGGCAAGATTCTGGGAAACTCACCATCCTCGGCTAGTCAGAGATATTCTTCAGACAAACTAGGCCTCAAACTGGGGGTGTGAGGAAGGCACTAGAGCAGGAGTCTTGACCACTGAACAGGGATGCCTGGTACTCAGGCTGTGTAATCCATTATTGCCATGGCACCGTGGGAAGGTGAAGGCAGTTGGCATCATGGGCAATCAGTGTCTTTGGCTAACAGGAAAGCTTCTTGACCACAGCTACGCCTGGGAATTTGAGGATTGTCAGGGAAAGGATAATCTTGATTACTGGCTAGGGCAAGATTAGTGACCAGGCCACTTAACCTCACTCATAGGCCTAGCTTTTATGCAGACTTTTTTTTATCCTAGTTAGGCCTGAGAGTGTGGTAATGATGAGAAAGGTTAGGGCTTGGGGTTTACTCACTTGATTGAGGGGGGGTACGCCCAGCCTGTGCTTGTAACTTCATTCCCGTTATGAGCAGGTGCAGGAAAGCAAGGGTCTGGGCTATGAAGGAGTCTTGGCTGGTCTGGGAGCTGCTGGAATGGGAATATGCCTGGAACTGTCAGGATGGTGCAGGAGGTGGGGGTCTTCATCTGTCTCCACAAGGGGCCTGAGAATGTGGCAATGGCATAGTAGTTAAAGGATCCTGACCCCTGGCCAGGGTGGGATTGAGTGCAGGCTGTACGTCTAAAAGCTAGTCCTGAAAGTATTGGTATAATACCTGCGGGAATTTGAGCTCTCAGGAGGCAGGGCTGGGACACATTCTGATTGAACTTAGGTATTCTAATGGCTTGGAAAATGACTTAGTTCTTGGGAACTCACCAAGTTGGGCTGCTTCGCAAACTCTGTGGAGCCAGCTATGTCTGTCAGTCTAAAAATGTGCTGGCTAGTTGTCTATCAACTGGACACAAGTTAAAGTCAGCTGAGGGGAGGGAACCTCAATTAAGAAAATGCCTCCACAAGATCAGGTTGCAGGCAGGCCAGTAAGGCATTTTCTTAGTGATTCATGGGGGAGGGCCCAACCCTTTGTGGGTGGTGTCATCCTCGGGCTGGTGGTCCTGGGTTCTGTAAGAAAGCAGGCTGAGCAAACCATAGGGAACAAACCAATAAGCAGCATTCCTCCATGGTTTCTGCAGCCGCTCCTGACTCCAGATTCCTGCCCTGTTTGAGGGCAGGGCTTGCTCCCTCACCAGGGTAGGTTAGTGGCCAGTGTACTTCAGCCATTCTATGCCTGAGAGTATGGGGATATCCTGGAATTGCACAAGTTTGAGTCATTCACCAGGCTGGGTTCTGGTGCAGGTTGTGTACCTCAAGCTAGGCTTCGGCTTATTACAGGAAGATTTTGATCTCTCAACAGGCTAGGATAGTGTACCATATGTTTAGCTCCATCTAGGCCAGATTTTGGTTTTCTGGCTATAGCAGGGGCTCAGCAGGCTTTTTGACAACAGCTAGGTTTCAAAGATTTTTGTGGGAGACTATGGTCCTGAACATTTACCAGTTTTGGCTACTATCTGGATTTTTTTTTTTTGATCCCAGCACTGCATTGGGCAATACAGATGGCACCTGAGGTCAGAAGTCTTGTAGTCTCACCTGGATGTGCTGGTCAGTGATCTGGTTCACCTAACCTAGACCTACAGTGAGAAAGGTGCTGAAGCAGTAGTTTTGATTATTGAAAACAGAGGTCTGCTACTCAGACTATGTGAGCCAATATTGGTGTGGGAACTTGGTGAGGGTTAAGACAGCTGAGGCTTTGGGGAAATTATTATGCTTCACTGAAGGGGAAGCTGTTGTGATTGTTAGGGTGGTCAGGTAGAATTAGGTCTTGATCACTCATCAGAGTGGGCAGATTGACCCTAACTCAAACTGTGGGAATGGCACAGGAGGACAAAGGTTGGGATCACACATAGGCTCAGCTTGTATGTAGGCAGACCTTTTTTTAATCCAGGGTAGGCCTGGGGATGTGGTAATGATGGGGAAGGATAGTTTCAGGGTCTCTCACAGAGTTGGAGCAGTGCATATTCAGCTTGTGACTGTGGTCTCCCAATGTGCACAGCTGCAATAAGGCAGGGGACTGAGTCACAAAGGGATCTTGTCTGGTTGGAAACTGCTAGAGTAAGGCTGTGTCGGGAACTTTGAAGATAGTGCAGAAGGTTGGAGTCTTTTGTTGTTGTTTTTCTCTGTGTAGCTCTGACTGTCCTGGAACTCCCTCTGTAGATCAGGCTGGCCTTGAACTCACAAAGATCTCCCAGCCTCTGCCTCCCAAGTGCTGGAATTAAAGGTGTGTGCCACAACTTCCCTGCCAAGGATGGAGTCTTAATTCATCATTGAGGGGTGCCTGAGATGGTGAGGATGTCCTATCAGTGTACAGGTCCAGGTCACTCACCAGGCTGGGCTCAAATGCATACTGTGCCTCTCAAGCTAGACCTAACAATATCAGTATGACACCTGTGCAGTATTGAGCTCTCACCAGACTGTGATGGGGCACATTCTGATTGTCCTCAGCTAGGCCAGGAAGTATCAGGATGCCTTAAGCAGGTCAGGTTCTTGGAACTCCCCAAGTTAGGCTGCTGTGCAAACTGTGTGACACCTGCTAGGCCTTCCAGAATAAAAATGGTGTATGAGGACAGAGGCTTGATTGCTTATGGGTACCTATGTTGCTTAACATCAGCCATGCCTAAGAATGTGGGGACAACATAACAGGTCAGGGATCAGGGTCACTCAAAATTTAGATAAAAGTCAGGCAACATGACACAAGTTAGATCTTGGGAGGATAGCATTTGAGGTCTCACCAAGGTGGCATGGCACACAGTCTGATTGACTCCAGCAAGACAAGGCATTTCCTTAGGCGGGGAGGTTCTTTGGATGTCACCACTGAGAAATAGTTCTGTACTGTGAGTGTGGTATCTGTGCAGAGGAGCAGGATTCTGCATCACTCATGAGACTAACTTTAAGGAAAGCTATGTTACCCTGTCTAGGCTCACAAGTGTGGGGATGCTGCATAAAGGCTAGGTTTGATACCTCACCAGGATAGCCTGATGGTCTAGCTTCTTCAGCTATTCTATGCTTGGAACTATGGAGATGTCCTGGAAGTACATGGATCCAGGTCACTCGCCAGGCTGCCATAGAGTGCAGGATGTGTACCCCAAGCTAGGCCTGGGAGTATTAGTACCACACCAGCAGGACAGAATCTTGAGCTCTCATCAGGCTAGGATGACAATCAATATAATTGACCCTAGCTAGGCCAGGGAATGTGAGTTGACAATGGCAAGTGATGTTCTTGGGAACACAAATGGCTTTGTGACAGCAGCTAGGCCTGGAAGTCTAAGGATGCTGTAGGAAATCAAGGTCCTGAAACTCACCATCCTGGGCTGGTGTCAATACTTCTTGACTTCAGCTGGCACCAGAGGGAGGGAATCATCAAACTGTGGTGACAGCTATCTACTTTACTAGAACTAGAACTGGGAGTGTGAAGATGTTATTGGAGTGGGAATCTTGATCTCTGAACCCAGGAGCATCTTACCCATGCTGTGTGACCAGATATTGGTGTGGGACCAGGGGCAATCACTGTGCATGACTGATGGGCAAGTTTCTTGACCACAGATGTAGCAGGGAGTGTGAGGATTGTCAGGGAGGGGATCCCTGGCTAGGCAGTTCTCATGACCAGGTTTCTTGACTCTAACTAGTTTGGGGATTATTAATATGCTGGGAGAAACTTGTCTTTAGCACTCACCAGAGTAAAACTGGTCAGAGTATGGCTTGATCATAGGTGGATCTGGAAGCATGGGGAGTGCAAAAGTGGGGCTCATTCACAGACTCAGCTTGTATTAAGGCTTAAAAACAAACAAGCAAAAAAAAACCCACTACAATTTGGCCCGGGAGTCTGGTAATTTGGGAAGAGTGGTGTTGGGGGTCAGTCACCTTGTTGGAGTGGTACAGTGAATCTGTGATTGTGACCTCACTGCAACTCTTAGCTGGTGCAAGATGGCAGGGATCTGTGTCACAAGGGAGTCTTGGCTGCTCCAGAAGCAATGGAGGCGGCTTATGTCTGGGATTGTGGGGACAGTTCAAGAAGGTCCTGGAACTGTAGGAATGTCTTCAGCAGTACACAGGTCTGGCTCACTCACCAGGCTTGGCTGATGTGCAAGTTGAGTTTCTCAAGCTAGGCCCATAAGTATTACTATGACATCTGTGGGATTTTGACTTCTCAAGAGGCTGGGATGGTGCAGATTCTGATTGAACCTAGGTAGACCAGAGACTTGGAGGATGGCTCGGGAAGACAGGGTTCTTGGGAACTCACCATGATGTGCTATTGTGCAAACTATGTAACACCAGTTAGGCCTGGGAATTGTTTGGGAGTTTGGGGTCTTGATCACTTACCACCCTAAGACAGTGTCCAGGCTTCTTGACCTCATCTGATCCTGGGAACATGGTGATAGCACATGCATATTGGGGTTGGTAGTATATTGACAGCAGCAGGATTGTCTAGAACTCTCACCAGACTGGGATAATGATCAATCTGATTGACCCAGCTAGACAAGGGAGTGAAACTCAAGAAGACATTCTTGAGATCTCACCAGTGAGGTATATTGCCCGTGCTTCCAGACAACTGCTGGACCTGAGAATGAAGTATGTGTAGGGAGGGATAGGATTCTGGATCACTGATGATACTGGCTTGTAGCGTAGCTGTAATATCTGATCCAAGTTCTTGGACTCTCTCCAGCTTGTCTGACTGCTTCTGTCATTCTATACTTCTGCCAGTGGGGATGGCCTGAAATTGCATGGGTCTGGGTCCCTCACCAGGCTAGGTAAGGGTGCTGGGTATGCATCCCAAGGTAGACCTGGATTAGTTCCACACAAGTAGGATAGGATCTTGAGCTCTTACCAAGCTAGAATTGTGTGGAGTCTGACTGACCCAAGAGAGGCCAGGGAGTGTGAGTGTGGTTATGGCAGGTGAGGCTCTTGAAAACTCAGTGGGTATTGTGACAACAGCTAAGCCTGGGGCTATGAAGATGGTATGAGACAGATGGGTCCTGAACACTCAGCACTCTGGGCATGTGCCCAGGATGCTGGAACCCCAAAGGGCATTGGACATTAGTGATGACACCAGAGCACCGGGGTTTGGGAGAATCACCAGGCTGTCTTGGTCAGCAATCTGCTTCACTAGAATTAGTTTTTGGCATGTGAGGAAGGCGCTAGGGTGGGAATCAATCTCTTAACAATGAGGCCTTGTACACAGGCCTTGTACCCAATTATCAGTGTAGGACCTTGAGGAAGGTGAAGATACGAGGGGCTTTTGTACAATCACTGTGCTTGGCTTATGAGCATCATTTCGGCCACAGCTATGCCTGTGAGTTCAAGAATTGTCAGGGAAGAGTCTTAATCACTGGATAGGCAGTGGCGGTGACTGGGCATCTCGACCCTAATAGGTTGTGGGATTGTTAGGATGCTTGGTCACTCACCAGGTCTTGATCACTCACCAGGGTTTGGCAGTAAGCATGGAGCTTGACCCTGGCTTATCCAGAAGCCCTGGAAATGGCTTACTAGTGCAAAAGTCATGATCATACACAGACTAAGCTTTCTGACCCTAGATAGGACCTGTGGTGCTGCTGGTATATAGGTAGCCTGTAGTTTTGACTTCCCATTCTGAGCATGTGCAGGAGGATGGGGGTCTGGATCACAAAGGAGTCTTAGCTGGTTTGGGAACTTCTGGGGTGGGACTATGTTTGGGACTGTAAGGATGGTGCAGGAGGGCAGGGTCTTGATCCCTCACCAAGAGGAGCTAGGTTAAGCTTGTGAAGTATCCCTTTAACCCCAGGTAGGCCTGTGGTGTTTGGGGTCAGTCACGTGGTTGGAGTGGTGCAGTGAATCTGTGATTGTGACCCCAAGATAGGCCTGGGTATATTAGTTCCACAGCAGGCTAGGATGATGAGCAACCTGATTGACCTCACTCAGGTAAGCCAGGCAATATGAGTCTGGCTATGGCAGCAAAGTTCTTGGGAACTCATCAGGCTTTGTTACAACTGCTTGGCCTAGAATCAGAAGTATGCTATGGGAGATCATGGTCCTGAAAACTCACCAGTCTGGATTGGTGTCTGGGTTCCTTGACCCCCAGCTGGGACATGGACAGTAGAAGATGGCACCAGATGGCAGGAACCTAGGAGACTTACCAGGCTGTACTGCTAAGTCATGTCTTTTACCAGAAACAGGCCTGGGTGTGTTAGGATTACACCAGGGTGGGAATTTTGATCACTAAACAGGGAGGCCTGGTACCTGGTCTATGTGACCCAAATTTGGTGTGGGACCTTGTGAAAGGTGAAGGCAGGCAGAATTCTTGGGCAATGACTATGGTGACTGATGGGCAAGCTGCTTTACCACAGTGATGCCTTGGCAAGGATTATAAGGGAAATGATAGCTTTGTTTACTGGCAAGGCAGTGCTGGTGAGCAGGTGTCTTAACTCCAACTAATTCTGGGATTATTGGGATTCTGAGAGAGTTTTGGTTCTTAGTTTATCAGGGTCGGATGGTGAGCATACAGCCTGACTCCAGCATGACAGGGAACTGTAAGAATGGCAAAGGAGGGCGACAGCATAGGTTAAGCTTGGGAAGTATCCTTTTAACCCCAGGTAGGCCTGTGAATCTAGTCATTGTTGGGAAGGGTGGGATTCATGACCATTCCCCTGGTTGGGTTAAGTGCACTCCTATCGTTGTGTTCTCATTCCTATTCTGAGGAGGTGCATGGGGGCAAGGATCTGAGTCACAAAGGAGTCTTGGCTAGTCTGGGAGTTCCTGGAATGGGACTGACTATGCCTGGAGTAGTCAGGATTGGCGGGCTTTTGATCCCTCACCAAGGGGGCCTGGGACTGTCGGCATGCCCTAGCAGCACAAAGGTCCAGATAATCATCAGGCTAGGCTGGAGTGAAGGCTGTGGATATCAAGCTAGGTTGCACGTATTACTATGACAGCTGCAGTATTTTGAGCTCTCCCTAGACAGGGATACTGCACATTCTGCTTGAACCCAGGTATGAGAGGGACCAGGAAGATGGCTCTGTCATACAAGATTTGGTAACTCACCAAGCTGTGCTCCTGTAAGAGCTTGGCCTGGCATGTAAAGATGTTTTGGGAGTGCAGGGTCTAGAAGACTCTCCAGTCTGGTCTGGTTAAAGTACATCCTCACACAGAAGCTAGGTGTGGGAGTGTATAGTGATATAAGATGGGCAAGGTTTGGGGTTAATCACAAGGCTCGGGTGGTGGGCATGCTTAATGGCACAAGCTGTGCTTGGGAGTGTGGGGATGAAGTAAGAACAGTGTCTTATCACTGACCAGTCTGCCATAGTCCTGGGGTTTGGGCAGTGTGATAGAACTGGGTCTGGGGAGTGTGGATAGTATCAGAGGGCCGGGTTTTGATTCACTCACAGTGTTTCTTAAGTGCATCTAAACGACCCAAGCTAGGTCTGCAGTATTCTGACAGCAGCAAGATAGGTTTCTGAGCTCTCACAGGGCTGGAATGGTATGCAGACTGACTGACTCCAACTAGACAAGGCATGCCCTCAGGGAGGTGAGATTCTTGAGATTTCACCTGTGAGGCCTAGTACAAAGGTTGATTGACAGCAGCTGGACCTGGAAGTATCTTATCTACCAGTGCAATAGGGCAGGAATCTTGGTTACTCATGAAGCTGGCTAGCAAGACAGCTGTGGAACCAAGACTAGGCCCAAGAATGTGGTGATGGTGGTACACAATGGCAGGGTTGATCTCCCTCTGTAGGGTAGGCTAGCTGTCAGGCTGCTTCAGCCCTTCTATGGCTGAGACAGTAGAGATATCCTGGAAGTGCGCACATCTCGATCACTCACCTGACTTGGCTAGAGTGCAGTCTGTGTAACCCAAACTAGGCCTGGGAGTATTAGTACCACATGTGTGGAATAAGAGCTTGAGCTTTCGTGGGGCTGGGATGCGACTAGATGATTAGTCCCAGCTAGGCCAGGGAGCACGAGTCTGGCTGTAGCAGGCGAGGTTCTTGAGTACTCAGCAGACTTCATCACAACAGCTCAGCCTGGAGTCCAGGGTCCTGAAAACTTACCAATCTGACTTGATGCTTGGGCTGCTTGACTGTAGGTGAGCAATGGGCATTAGAGATGTGGGGGACCAGCCCCCACTTTTATGACCAGGGTACTCTTGAGCAGGAAGAAGTGGGAAATATTTAGATAGAAATACAGAGGAGAGAGAAAGACAGATCGAAACATAAGATAGCCTCGGGTTGGCCTGGACCAAAACCCACCAGCCCCTTCTGTCTTTTCTAAAGGGCTATATATAGAAATGCCAAGGGGTGGAACAAAAGACCTCCCCCTAGCACAGCCAAGTGCAGACCCTTCCAAACACCTAGTAACAATGCACATGGTCTATCCATCCCCTTATGCATCCCTGATGTATAAAGCAAGCTCAGATCTCACTAGGAAACCTCTATGGACCCCAACATAGAGATGTCACTAGATGCAGTGGTCTGGGAAACTCACCAGGCTGGGCTGATTAGCAATGCACATCACCAGAAGTAGGCCTGGGAATGTGAAGGAGCTGCTGGACTTGGAGTGTTGATCACTGATAAATGAGGCTGATTACTCAGGCTGTGTGATCCAATATTGGCGTGGTACTTTGGGTAAGGTGAAGGCAGGTGGGGCTCTTGTATAGTCGCCATGCTAGGCTTTGGGGCACCTGCTTGACCACAGCTTTGTCTGTGAGTGTGAGAACTGTCAAAGAAGGAAGAATCTTGATCACTGGCTTGGCAGTGCAATGGTGGTGACAAGGCATCTTAACCGTAATAGTTTGAAGATTGTTAGGATTCCTGGGAGCGTCTGTCTTGATCAATCCCCAGGGTAGGATGGCAAGCATGATGCTTTGCCCCAGAAGTTCCCAGAACTGTGGGGATAGCAAGGAGGGCAACAGTAGGGATCACTCAGAGGCTCAGCTTAAGTACAGCTACCCCCATAAGGCCTTGGAGTTTGATAATTGTGGGGTTATGGTAACAACCCACATGACGGAGCTGCTGTAGTGAGCCTGTGACTGTGGAGCTATGCCCACAGTGAGCTGGTACAGGAGGGAAAAATTCTGGGTCACAAAGACATCTTGGCTAGTGGCAGAGCTGCTGGATAGAGACCTATACCTCTGAATGTGAGGATGGTTTAGGAAAGCAGGGTGTTCCTGCTTAGAGGGACCAGGGATTATGGGCATGTCCTAGCAGTATAACAGTCAAGGTTACTAACCATACTGGGCTGGAGTGAAGGCGGTAGATCTCAAGCTAGACCCCAAAGTATTTGTAGGACACATGCAGGATCTTGAGCTCTAACCATGCTGGGGTAGTACACATTCTGACTGGGAGAGGGACTAGGAGGATGGCTCAGGCAGGCAATTTTCTTATGAACTTATCAAGGTGGGTTGCTGTACAGACTGTGTGAAGCTAGCTAGGCCTGTCTGTGAAGGATGATTTGGGAGCACAGGGTCTTGATGATGCCTAAGTTTTAGCTGGAAGAAATGCATCTTGGTCACAGCTGGGCTTGGGGGTGTGGTAATGGTACAGATGGGCAGGGTTCATCATCAATCTCAAGGTTGAATGATGGGCAAGTAAGTGACCCAAGCTAGTCTTGGGAGTGTGAGGATAGTATGTAGGAGCAGTGTCTTTATTACTTACCAGTTGGAGTTAGTGCCCAGGCTGCTTGATCTCAGAAGGATCAGGAAATGTGTGGATAGCACAAGAGGGCAGTGGTCAGGGTCACAAAAAAGGCTGGATTATTTACAGATTTTATAACCCAAGGTAGGCCTGGGAGTATTCTGATGGTACTAGGATGGGATTTTTAAGCACTCACCAGGCTGGGATAGTGTGCAGTTGGATTTGCCCTAGACAAAGCAGTGGGTGGGGCTCAAGAAGGCAGAATTCTTGGGAATCACACTAGTGAGGTGATGGGGGAATGTCTTTCTGTACGCTGTGAATATGTGTTGCTCTAATTGGTTGATAAATATAAAGCTGTTTGGTCTATGGCAAGGCAGCCTAGAGGCAGGCAGGAAATTCAAGAGAGAGAAAGAGAGAGAGGAAGAAGGCAGAGAGAGACACCAGCCCACCATCCAGGGAGCAGCATGTTATGGAATATAGGTAAAGCCACGGAACATGTGGCAACATATAGATTAAGAGAAATGGGCTGAGTTTAAATATAAGAGCTAGACAATGGTAGGCCTCACCAATGGCTGAGCATTTTTAATTAATGTAAGTCTTTGTGTGTTTACTCGAGTCTGAGTGACTGCGGAAAATCTTCAGCTACAGTGAGGTGTACTGCCCAGGTTGTTTGACAGCTGCTGAGGATAAGGAATCTGTGCAAAAGGGCAAGATTCTGGCTCACTGTTAACAATGGTTTCTGGAATTGCCTGGTCTAGGCCTAAGAATGTGGGGGAGGTGCCTGAGGACACAGTGTCCCTCACTCTCCAGTATAGGCTGGCGATATTTCATTTGTGCTGAAATGTGATTTTATTTGTATGTTAATAAATAAAGGTGCCCGGGGATTAGAGCTAAAAGCAAGCCATTTAGCAGAAGTCCAGCGGTGGTGACACACACCCTTAAACCCGATCACATGGCAGGCAGAATCTCTGTGTGTTTAAGGACACAGCCAAGCAGTGACCTGAACCTTTGATCTCAGTACAAACTGTAGATAGAGCCCCTGAGGTCTGTATAGACAGGCAGTGACGAGGTAGTCATGTGATTGGGTTTAGAGCCAATGAGAAGGCAGAACAGGAAGGCAATAAAGAGACAGGTGACACAAGAGAAGGTCTCTCTCTCTCGGGAAGGACGGCAGCGACTGGTAAGCTAAAGGCTCTTCGCTAGTGCTCTGATCTCTTGGGCTTTTAACTCTGCATTTGGCTCTGTGTTTCTTATTTACTAAGACAGTTTAGAATTTCATCTACACCTAAGAATGTGGGGAGGTGCCTGAGGACAGAGTGTCCCTCACTCTCCAGTATAGGCTAGTGGTCAGGCTGCTGCAAACTACTCAAGACTTGTTTGTGACCCAGACCACTGGGCCCCTGCACCTCCTCAGAATTTGAGTGAGGTCATAATTATAGGTTGTGGTCAAGCAGCTTGCCTGCAAGCCAAGCATAGTGATTGCCCAAGAGCCCCACCTGCCTTCACCTTCCCATGCTAGGCGTGCCCCACTGTGTCGGCTCCAAATGTTGTTTGTAGGGGGAAATCATTTTCTTTGAGAATTACACACCGATATTTTAATGAAATGGTCTCTTTTAGTCCCTTGTTTTTATTGTGCCAAGAGTTAAAAGTATTGAATAAAGTAAAACCTGTTGACCTTACAGTCTTAAAATTCAGGTCACAGGGGAAAAAAAAGAAAAAAAAGAAAGCCTCAGTACCTGACCTCCCTGTTCAGTGATCAGAACTCTCACTCCAGTATCTTCCTTGCATTGCAAGCTGTATGAGTCTCTCAGACCATGCCCTCTGGTGCCATCTCTATTCTCTAGTGCAAGCTGGGAGCAAGCGGCCCTGTTGTGGCATAGTTGTACACTATGTGAAGATGTATTGCTGTGACTGGTACAATAAAAAGCTGAACAGCCAGTAGCTGGGCAGGAGAGAATAGGCCAGACTTCCAGCCAGAGAGAGAGAGAAAAACTGGGAGGAGGAATCTAGGCATGCAGATTTCACCAGCTGACTTGGAGCAAGTCAGATGTGCCATACTAAGATGAGGTAACTGAGACATGTGGCAGAAAATAGATGAAGAAATATGGGTTAATTAAGTTATAAGAGCTAGTTGGGAAAAAACCTAAGCTAAGGCCAAGCTTTCATAATTAATAATAAGTCTCCATGTCATTATTTGTGGGCTGGAAGTCTTGACAAAAAAGTACTACTACACACCCTAGAGGCCAGCCCAAACTGGTGATTTTCACAACCATTTTCTCTCATACTACCCTCATATTTCCAGGCAGACCTGTTGTCATAAAGCCTACTGAGCTCCCAGGAACCTCACCTTCCATAGCCTCTGACCTAGCTGGGGTTAATAAATTAGACACCTCAGCATGCTGAGTGCTCAAGACCTACTCTGTTTCTCTGGTTCTAATCCTCCCAGGCCTAGCTTGGGTCGCAGAGCCAGCACTCTAGCCCAGCCTGGTGAGTGACTCATACACTTCCAATATATCCCCATAATCCCATACTCATTCTTAGCATCTCACAGTTGAGACTTATTGTCTAGGTTGATAGAGGGTATGATATCAGTGGGACAGATTGTATTCTTGGTTACTCATGAGACTGGCTTGTGGGAAAACCACGTTACGAAAGTTTTGGCTAGCATCTTGAGGATGGTGTATCAGGGTAGGTTTCCCTGGGTTGTCAGAGATCTGCTTCACCAAAATTAAGCCTGGGGAGCTGATGAAAATGCTGTAGCAGGAGTCTTAAGGAATGAGCAGGCAGGCATGGTTCTCAGGCTGTGTGAGCCAATATTGGTATGGTAACTTGGGGAAGATGCAATCAGGTAAGGGTCTCAGGTATTCACTGACCACAGCTATGCCTGGGAGTGTGAGGATTGTCTGGAAAGGGAACATCTTGATCCCTGGCTAGGCAGGTTAGCAGGCTGCTTGACTTCAACTAGTTGTGAGATTATTTGGATGCTGTGCTAGCGTCAGACTTTGATCACTCTCCAGGGTAAGCTGATGAGCAAGCAGCTTTGCCCCATGTCACATGGGAACTATGAGGAGAATGAAGGAGGGCAAAGGTTAGCATTCCTCACACACTCAATTTGTGTACAAGCTTTTTGTCCCGGATTAGGCCTGAGTGTGGTAATGGTAGAGAAAGGTGCTGTTTGGGGTTAGTTGTATAGTTGAGCTGGGACAGGAGGGTGGTATATCGATTCCCTATCAAGACTCACCAGGATAAGTAGGTAAGTTTCTTGAACCTGGGTTGTTGCACTGTGTAACACCAGCTAGATCTGGCAGTGTAAAGACATCTGAGTGCAGGCTGATGACCAGGATGCACGAGATTGTGAGCTTTCACCAGGGAGGGACGATTGGCTCCAGCTATGCCACAGAATGGTGGTGTGGCTATGGCAGGAGACATTATCAGGAGCCCAGCAGGCCTTGTGACATCAGCTAGGTCTTGAATTAGAAGAATGATGAAGGTGATCAGGTTCTTGAACACTCAGTAGTCTGGATGATGTCTGGACTGCTCAACCACAGGTGGGCAGCTGTCTAGGAGACTCACTAGGCTGGACTGGTTAGCAATATGTTTCACCTGAAGTAGGTCTTGGGGCGTGAGGAAGGTGTTGGTCACTGAACAGGAAGGCCTGGTGCTTGGGCTGTGTGATTCAATTTTGGAAAGGGACCTAGCAGAAAGTAAAGGCAGGGTGGAGGGGGCGGGGCTCTTGGGCAATCACTGCGCTTGTCAGATGGACAAGCTGCTTGACCACAGACATGCCAGAGACAAGTGTGAGCATTTCAGGGAACAGGGAGTCTTGCTTACTGGCTAGACAGCACTGGAGACCAAGCCTCTTGCCCAAACACTGTAGTGTTACTATTGTTAGGAGGCTGGTGGAGTCAGGTGGGGCAGCTGTGGGATGGTGCATGAGGCTGTACCAGGGCAGATTGAGGGTCAGGCTGCTTCAGCTCTTTGATGTCTGAGCCTGTGAGAAAGTCCTGGAAATGCACAGTTCCTGGTCACTCACCTTGCTAGGATAGAGTGCAGGCTGTGCCCTCAAAGCTAGGCCAGAGAGTATTAACACCACACCTAGACCTAGCCCAGACAGTTTCATGAGTGATCAAGAATTAATCCAGATTCAGTCATTCTACATTTTGGAATATGGAGATGTCTTACAGCTGCATTTACCAGGCTAGGTTGGAGTGCAGACTTTGCACCCCAAGCTAGGGCTGGAACTATTAATACCACACCAGCAGGGTAGAGTCTAGAGCTCTCTCCAGTCTGGAATGATATCCAGACTGCTTAATGCTAGCAGAGCACCCAAATAGTAGTGATGGTCTAGAGGGCAGGAATTTGGAAGACTTACCAGGCTGTAGTGCTCACTAGAACTGGGACTGGATAGTGAGGAAGATGCTGAAGCAGGGGTCTTGATCATTGAACAGAATAGCCAGGTACACAGGCTATGTGACCCCACATTGACACATTACTTTGGGAAAGGTAGAGACAGTTGGGACTCCCAGGAAGTTACTATGTTTAACCTATAGGCAAGATTCAAGATGCCTGGGAATGTTTCATCACTGCCTAGGCAGCACAGGGTGATGATGATACTTGACTCCAGCTTGAACAGGGACTGTGTGAATGGCAGAGAAGATCTGAATTACTCACAACCCAGATTATGTTCAGGTTTTTGGATCCCAGCTAGGCCTGAGAGTGTGGTAATGGGTGGGGATGGCCTTGGGGTCTCACTCTCATTCTGAGCAGGTGCAGAAGGGTAGGAGTCTAGTTTAAAAAAGAGTCTTGGCTGGTCTTGCTGCTGGGGTGGGAACTGTGTCTGGCACTTAAGGATGCTACAGGACAGCAGGTCTTGACCATCATCACCAAGAGAGGCCTGGGACAATGGGGGAATTTCTAGTAGTGCATGGATCCAACCACTTACCAGGCTAGGTTGGTGTACAGTCTATGCTTTCCAAACTAGGCCTGAAATTATTAATATGACACCTATAGGATTTTGAGCTCTCACAAGAGTAGGATAGTGCACATTCTGATCGAACCCAGATAGACCGGGGACTTTGAGGATGGCTTGGGCTGGTAATGTTCTTGGCAACACCAGCTAGACCAGTCAGTGTGAAGTTGGTTTGGGAGTTCATGGTCTTGATCCCTGACCAGCCTTGTCTGGCACAAATGCATCATGACTCCACCCGGGTTAGGGAGTGTGATAATGATACAGATGGTCAGTGTCCTGACAAAGTCACAATGCTGGGCTTGGGAGTGTAGGATCAATATAGAGGGCCAAGATTCTGGATACATAGAGGCATGGTCTTTTTCCCTCACCAGGGTATGCTGGTGGTAGGCTGCTCCATACATTTCATGCCTGGGATCATGAGTTCTGGAAGTGCACAGGTCCAGAACACTCGTCAGATTGAGACAGAATGCAGACCACTCATCCCAAGCTAGGATCTCTGGCTCTCACTGGGCTGAGGTGGTACACATTCTTATTGACCCCAGATAGGCCTAGAAGTATGAGGACAGCTTGGGAGACCAGGGTCCTGAATATGCTGGCACTAGGGACAAGGGTCTGGGACACTCACCAGGATGCTCTGATGAGCAATCTGATACACAATACCGTATTTGTCTTATGCCTCACTCCCCTTCTGAGCAGCCTCAGGAGGTCAGGGGTCTGGGTGACAAAGGAATCTTGGCTGGCTGGCAGCTGATGGAGTGGCAACTGTAAGGATGATATAGGAAGGCAGAGTCTTCATCCCTTAACAAGAAGGCCTAGGATCATGGGGATGTCCTATAAGACTGCCTCAAGTCAGGCCTGAAAATATTAGAATGGCACCTGCAGGATTTTAAAGATTTCACCAGGCTGGAATAGTGCTGCATGGGATGGAGCCCAGCTAGGCCAGGGACTAACCCAGTGTAATAGTTTACCCTCATGACCCTAGCTGGGCCTGGGAATGGGGTAATGGTATTGATGGGTAATGTTCTGGGTCAGTTACAATTCTGGGCTAGTGGTCAAGGTATATGACCTACGCTACCTTTGGGAATCTGGCGATGGCCACACTACTATCAGGCCCATTTGCTATCAGCACTGAGGGCCATGATTCTGGATCACTTATGAAACTAGGTTGTGCGAAAGCTGTCTTACTGATATTTATCCTAGGAATGTGAGGTTTATGCATGTGGAAGGGATCAGGCTGATTCAACAATTCTATGCTTGGGACTATGGAGCTGTCCTGGAAGTACATGGATCTGAGTCATCCAGAGTTCAGGTTGTACCTACATGCTAGGCATGGGAGTATTAGAACCACATCAACAGGGTATCATCTTGAGCTCTCACCAAGGTGGGACCATAAACTATCTCATTGATCTCTGCTAGGCCAAAATGCTCAAGTTTTTGGATGGTGTGGGGCTAGTGTGTGGGCTGCTTGAAGCAACTGGGCAGTGGAAAGTAGAGATGACATCAGAGGGTAGAATCATAAGACACTCACCAGGCTGTGCTTGTCAGTGGTCTTCTTCCCCTGAACTAGGCCAGGGAATATAAGGAAGGATGGAGGCCTGGTACTCGGGCAGCATCACCAGTTATTGGATGGGGCCTTGCAGAAATTAAAGGCAGATTTAGGTACTTGAGCAATCAGTATGTTTGGCTTGAAAACAGTCATTGGGGGAGTGATTGCCTTAATCTCTGACTAGGCTTCTTTACCCCAACTAGTTTGGATATCAAGATGTTGAAGCAGAGTCAGGTTTTGATTACTCACTAGGGTAGGCTACTGAGCAAGTAGCTTGACCCCATCTGTACCAGATCTGTGGGGTTGGCACAGGTGGACAAAATGTGGCAGAACTCACATGTTCAGGTTGTGTGATGGCTTTTTTTTTATCCCAGCGAGGCTGTATGGTAAACATGGGGAAAGGTATGGTTTGGAGTTCACCCACCTGTTTGGGCTAGTGCATATTTAGCCTGTGATTGTGACCTTACTCTGTTCTGAGCTAATGAAGAAAGGCAGGGGTCTGGGTCACAAAGCAGTCTTTGGGACTGTGGGGATGCCCTAATGGTTCAAGGGGCCAGATCACTCACCAGTCTGGGCTGGACTTATGGCTGTGTTTCTTAAAAATATTAGTAACAACACCTATAGGTTTTTGAGTATGTGGGATGGGGCTGATTAATTAATACTGATTAATCCAGCTAAGACTGGGAGGATTGCTCAGACAGGCAAGACTTTTTGTGAAGTCACCAAGCTGGGATGCTTTATTGTGTGATACCAGCTAAGCCTATCAGTATAATGATGGTTTGGGAATGCTGGGTCTCAGTCACTCACCTCTTGGGTTTGATGCCTGTACCCATAGCTGGGCTTGGAAGTATGGAAATTGTACAGATATGCAGAGTTCAGAATCAACCACACGGCTGGGATGGTGGACAAGCTGCTTGAGCTCAGCTGGGCCTGGTAAAGTAGGGACAGCACAGGATAACAGGGTCTGAGTCTCTTACTAGGCTGGCTTGAGTGCAGGCAGTTTGCCATAAGCTAAGCCTGGAAGTATTCTGAGAAAGAAGGATATAATTTTGAGCTCTTCCCAGACTGGGATGAAGTGTAGTCTGATTCAACCCAGCTAGATAAGGCACTGATCTCACCAGTTAGGGGCAATGCCCAGGTTGCTTGACAACAGCTAGATCTGGATATATAGTTAGTAATCAGTGTGGAGTATCATGAGACTGTATTGTGTGAAAGCTGTGTCACTAAGTGCTGGTACTAAGAGGGTAAATATGGTGCATGAGGGTGAGGTCTTGATCCATCACCAGGGCAGGATGGTAGTCAGGCTGCCTCAGCCATTCTGTGCCTGTGATTACATTGATATCCTGAAAGTGCATGGGTCCAGAACATTCACCAGGCTGGAGCAGAATGTAGGCTGTGCACGAAAAACTGGACCAGAGAATGTTCGACCATACCAGCAGGATAGGATCTTGAGCTTTCAACATGCTGGGATAATGTACAATCTGATTGACCCAACCTAGGGTAGCAAATTTGAGCCTGGCTATAGCATGGAAGGCTCTTGGGAACTCCAAAGGCTTTGTGACAACAGTTAGGCCTGGAATTATAAGGCAGTATGGGAGACAAAGGTCTGCTTGGCCCCATCCAGCTGGTCAATGGGCAGGAAAGATGGTACCTGATAGTAGCGATCTGGAAGAATCACCAAGCCCTGCTGGTCAGTGATGTACTTCACCTGAACTAGGTCTGGTTGTGTGAGGAAGGCATTGGAGGAATCATGATCACAGAACTGGGAGGCTTGGTACTCAGGCTGTGGAAAGTGAAGGCCAGTGGTCTCCTGCGCAATCAATATGCTTGGCTGATGGACAAGCTGCTTGACCATATCTATGCCTGGACATGAGAGGACTTTCAAGGAAGGAGGAATCTTGAACACAAGCTAAATAGTGATGGTGACCAGGCCAGCCACTTAACCCCAAATTTTTCTAGCATTGTTAGGATACTGGAAGAGAGTCAATCATGATCAGTCAGCTTGTCCACAGCTCAAGCTAGCTCTCAAGTTAGCCCTAAATTCTTCAGGATGGGGCCTGGGATGGTGCTCTTTAACATTAAATCCATATAGGCCAGCCACTAGGAGGATGGCCCAGGAAGGAGAGGTTCTTGGGAATTTCACCAAGCCACTGTGCAAAATTTTTGATACCTGGTAGTGTAAAAATCATTTCAAAGCACAGGGTCTTGATTCCTCAACAGTTTGGTCTATTTACAGATGCACCTTGAAGCCAGCTGAGCGTGGGAGTATGGGAATGATATAGATGGGCAAGGTTTGGGGCAAATAAAGCTGAGACTGTGGTCAAGCTGGCTTAGCCAAACTAGGCTTGAAGTATGAGAATGGAGTGTGAGAGCAGGGTATTGATCACTTACAAGACCTCAGCTGGGCTTGGGAATGTGAGGGTAGCACAGGAGTGCAGGGGTTTGAGTCATGTACGAGGTTGGCATGAATGCAGACTGTAAGATCCAAGCTAGGCCTGGGAGTATTATCACAGTAGCCAGATATGGTTTTGAGCTGTTCACAGACAGGCCTAGTAGGGGATCAAGAGGCCTGCATAGGAGCTGAGCCTGTGAGTAATCCCTCCCTTTGCCCTCCTGTGCCATCGGCCCAAGCCCCACTTGAGCTGTAGACCAGCTGAGTGATCATAACTGACTCTCTTCCAATATCCTAACAATGCCAGAAAAATTGGGGGCTAAGCGGTCCAGTCACCAGGGCTGTTTAGCTCGTGATCAAGACTCCAATCTAAGCAGTGACTCTGACACTGGGAAGGTTCTTGGGATCTCACCAGTGAGGGGTAGTTCCCTGGTTGCTTGAGCAGCTTAGCCTGGGAATACAGGATCCCTGTGGAGTGGAAAGATTCTGGATCACTCATGAGACTGGCTTGTGGGAAAGCTCTGCTACCTGGGCTAGCCTAGGAATGTGAGGATGTTTCCTGAGGATAGGTCCTTGTTCCCTCAACAGGGGAGGCTGGTGGCTGAGTCACTTTATCCACTCTATGCCTGGGACTATCGGGATGTCCTTGAAGTGTATGGGTCAAGGACATTCACCAGACTGGGTTAGAGTACAAGCTGTACTCCCTAAGGTAGGCCTGGAAGTGTTGATACCACAACCTCTGAGTAGGATTTGAAGCTTTCACAAGGCTAGGATGATGCAGTCTCATTGACTCCAGATAGGTTAACAAGTGTCAGTCTGGATACTGAAGGAGACGTGCTTGGGAACTCAAAAGGCTTTGAGACAACAGATTGGAAGTATGAGGATAGTGTGTGAGACCAGGGACCTGGAAACCCAGCAATTTCAACTGGTGTCTGGGTTCAGTGGGCATTAGAGATGGCAGCAGAGGGTAGGTGTCTGAGGCACTCACCAGGCTGTGCTGTTTAGCAATCTGCCTTACTGGATCTCGGCCTAGATGTGTAAAGAAGGCACGGGAGTGAAAGTCTTGATCCTGTGTGAAGACACTTTGTCTCCAGCTAGGCCTAAGTATCAGGAAGGCTTGAGACTCCGTGTGGCTGTGTGGCCTGCTTGGTTTGCACAAAGGGGAAAGTAAAGGCAGGTAGGGTCATAGAAATCACTATGCTCGGCTCATGGGCAAGCTGCTTGACCACAGTTATGCCTGAGTGTGTGAGGATTGTCAAGAAAGGGAATCTTGATCACTAGGTAAGCGGCACTGGTATCCAGGCCACTTGTCTCCAACATTTTCTGCCATTGTTAGGATGCTGGGAGAGGGTCAGGTCATGGGCATTCACCAGAGTAGTCAGCTCAACCCTAGCTCTGCTAGGAACTGTGAGGGTGGCACAGGAGGGCATGGGAAGGATCACCCACATGCTCAGATTATATGCAGACATTTTGTCTCCAGCTAAGCCTAAGTGTGTGGAAATTGTGGGGAAGGGTAGAGTTCATGGTCACTCACCTATTTAGGCTGGTACACAGGCTGTGTGGTGTCATCACACATATTCTGAATTGGTGCGGACGATAAAGGTCTTGGTCAAAAAGGAATATTGGCTGGTCTGGGAGCCTTCTGGGAAGGCTGAGAAGGATGGGGAAGGAGGGTAGAATGAGAGGCCTGTGAGGATGTCCTAGCAGCAGGAGCATCCATGTCATTTACGAGATTAAGTTTGATTGCAATCTGTGCATCCCAAGTCAGCCCAAGTATTAATGACACTGCAGGATTTTGAGTTCTTACCCTGCTCAGATGAGGCTCATTTTGACTGACCACAGCTAGGTCAGGGACTCTGATGACTTGGGCACACAGGTTCTCGAGAACTCACCAACCTAGGCTGTGGTGCAAACTGTGTGACACCAACTATGACTGTCAGTATAAAGAGTCTTGAGGAGTACAAGGTCTTGATCAGTTTCTAGTCTTGTCTGGTACAAATTCATCTTGACCCCACTTGGGTATGAGAGTATGGTGATGTTACAGATAGGCAAGGTTCAGGGTCAGATGCAAGTCTCAGGCTGGGCTTAGGAGTAGGAGGATGATGTGTAAGGCAGGGTCTTGGTGGCGCACAATAATGCTTGATCCCAGTTAGGCCTGACAATGTAGGGATAGCACAAGAGGGCAGGGGCCATTATCACTCACAGGCTTGCTTGAGTATGTCTGAGTCACCCAAGCAAGATCTGGGGTTATTCTGTCTGGGGTTATTCTGACAGCAACAGAAAAGGATCTCGAGGTCTTACAAGGCTGGGATGGTGACCAATCTTTTTGACTCTGGATATGGAAGGCTAAGTTCTTTGGAACTCAGAAAGCAAGTCAACAACTAGGCCTAGAATTAGGATGGCATTGGGGACCCGGATCCTGGCCAGGATCTTGAACACTCATCAGTATGAACTGGTGTCTGGGCTGCTTGACCCCACAGTAGAGATGGTGCCAGAGGGTAGGTGTCTGGGAGACTCACCAGGCTGGGCTTTTCTGCGATCTGTTTCAAGTGAACTAGGCCTGGAAGTGTGAGGAAGGTTCTGGACTTGGAGTCTTGATCACTGAACAGAGAGGCCTGATACTTACATTATGTGACTCGATATTGTCATGGGGACCTTGCAGAAGTTGAAGGCTTGGACCTGTGAGATAGTTCAGGAGAAAAGGATCTTGATCCTGGGCCTGGGACTTGAGGGAGGTCATAGATTCACAGA
Source organism: Peromyscus leucopus (assembly GCF_004664715.2). NCBI lineage: Eukaryota > Metazoa > Chordata > Mammalia > Rodentia > Cricetidae > Peromyscus > Peromyscus leucopus. The sequence continues at coordinate 24,782 of NW_023504507.1, read as the reverse complement.
TCCAGGTCATTCTCCAGGATGACATAGAGTGCAGTCTGTGTCTCTCAAGCTAGGCCTGAAAAATATTAGTATGATATCTTTAGGAATTTGACATCTCAGCAGGCTAGGATAGGGTACATTCTGATTGAACGCAGGTCTACCAAGGACTGGCAAGGTCGATTGCTCTGAAAACTGTGATACCAGCCAGGACTAGCAATGTGAAGATGGTTTGGTAGTGCAGGGTCTGGATAACATATAGGTCTGGATTGGTACTCAGGAGGATTGACCCCTGCTGGGCCTGGTAAAGTGAGAATAGCACAAGAGGATAGGGATCAGGGTCACTCACGAGGCAAGCTTGAAGCAGGATGCATGACACAAGTCAGGCCTGGAAGCATTCTGATGGCAGCAGGATAGGATTCTGAGCATTCATCAAGCTGTAATGGTGTGCAGTTTCATTGACCTCAGCCAGACCGCAGCTCAAGCAGGTGAGATCACTTTCTAGTCCCAGGAGAGTGCCAAAGCAGCAGTCTGGGTCATTAACTAGGCTTGGTGGTTAGACAAGCTGCTTGAGCAGGAAAAGGCCTAGAAGTTGGGGAATGGTACATGAGGGCAAAATCTCACCATGCTTGGATGGTGAGCACTCTGATGGACCCCACCCAGACCAGGGAGTGTAAGGATGACAGCACCTCGGAGTAGAAATATGAGAGTGGTGTGGGAGTCCAGGCTCTTGATCACATACCAGTCTGGGATAGCACCCAGGTCTCTAGACCACAGCTAGGCTTTGGGTAATAGAGATTCAAATGGAGGGCAAGAGTCCAAGTCATTTACCTGGATATGCTGGTCAGCAGACTGTTTCATCAGAACTGGGCCTGGGAATGGGAAGAAGCCACTGGAGCAGGCACTGATCGCTGAACAGGGAGTCCTGGTACTCAGGCATTATGGCCAGGTATTGGCATTGGTCCTTAGGGAAGGCAGGTGAAAGCAGGTGAGGCTTTTAGGCAATTACTATGCTTTGCTTATAGGCAAGCTGCCTGGGACTGGGACCACACTCCAATTCTGAGGAGATGTAGGAGCGCAGCAGTCTGGGTCACTCCGATCTTCAGGCAAGTTTTATTTGTTAGAACACAAACAAAAGATCACCACAGAGGCGATGTCTTTTGAGTGTGTGTGTCCAGGGCACTAGGCTGGGCAAGAATACAAGCTGTGGGACCCAAGCTTGGCCTGAAAGTGGGATTCCTTCAGGAATGGTGCAGGTGATAGACCCTAGCTAGGCCAGGGATTGTGGGGATTGTGGGGAATTTTAAGTTATTTAAATGCCATATTCTCTAGGTCGATGAAGTGTTTGAAGATTACCTATCTATCTGAAATATATCTATGTATACCTAGAAGACTTAACTAACATGGCTACAGATATGATTATCATAGATGACTAATTATTAATCTTTTTTAATTATCCATTACAACTTTAAATGAGTTACATAAACATAATACCTCAAACAAGAATAGAAATATATATATATATATATATATATATATATACAGTATAACAAAATTAACTTCAAGTTTGTATCAATAAACTAAAATTTATACCAATGTAAAACATTTTAAACATAAACTAAAATCTATACCAATGTAAAACATTTTAAACAAGTTGTTCTTTAAAAGTAGGTTCATTAATCTACCCTTTTATCTTATTATCTCCATATCCTCCTATATATCTATATCATATCCCCTTTTCTTTTTTAGAAAGAGATCACATTTATAATCAACCTGTTTTAAATAAAAATATTGGTTTTTCTCTGTCCCACACAAGAGGGCTCTTCTGATTTGGGACACAAGAATCTCTTAACCATTTTTTTTAAAGCAATATGTCTGAATTTAGAGGGGGAGTGAGCCAATTCCACCTATCTAAAGCCAGCTTGGTATATTTGGGAATTTGGGCGTAGCATCTCTTACTATTTCCTGCTGGAGGGGGGCGCTGTATCTTATGGGGACGCAAAGAAAATTTTAGGCCTATGGGGTAGTCCATGAGGCTTTATTGTGTGAACCAGTTGCCTTGAAACCGCTCTGGATGTTGGATCATCTGGGCCATGGTGTCATCAGAGACCTTTCAGGGGGTCTCGGCTGGTGAAACCTGATGTATCTTAAACTGGAACAAATCCACAGCCTCTGTCTTTCTGTGGAAACAAAAGCAGAACATCTTTTCCAAAGCAACATATCCTTAAATCCAAATTTTGAAGTCAAGGTACCTTTAAAATATACATTTTGGCATAACTCAACAGCTTTTGCAATCAAATGTTTTTCTTCAGTTACGAATATCAAAGACAACATAATCCAGATTCTCTGTGTGGTAGCCATCTTTACGTGGCTTATTTTTTATATTACCTTGAGCCTATCACTTTAAACTGCACCATTCTAAGACTGAAAAGGTGCTGTGGCTGCTGGCTCCTCCCACTTCAGCTTTCCAACATGGCAGTGGTACGCTTTCCGCCAGCTCTGGGAGCATCAAATCTCAGAAATAGTGGGTCTAAGCTTTTATCAAAGCAGCGTGTAGCCCAGAAACCTCTTTTTAAAAAAAAAAATACTAGTAAAGACTAAATCTACCACACAGCTTAATGTGCCGCTGGCAGACGCCTCATTCCCGCCATACTGCCGGTCAAACGCACACACTAGGAACCCGCCAGTGTTCAAACCTGCGTTTTGCGGCGTCTAGCTGCCCGTATGAGACAAGAAGCAGGAACCTGGTTTTGGCTCTGTTTAGAATTGGTTATTAAATATTATCAGGTTTAAGGTGGAAACTCGAGCCGTTGGGCACCATTTGTTGCTGGAGGGCTTCTCTCCAGGTTCCCCAAGCCCCGCAGTCCCACAATCCACTTATAAAATAATCACTCAGACGCTTATATCACTTATAAACTGTATGGCCATGGCAGGCTTCTTGCTAACTGTTCTTTTATCTTAAATTAACCCATTTTTATAAATCTATACCTTGCCACGTGGCTGGAGTCTTTACATGCTGCTTGTCCTGGCGGTGGCTGCAGTGTCTCCCTCCTCAGCCTTCTGCTTCCCAGAATTCTCCTCTCTCCTTGTCCCACCTACTTCCTGCCTGGCAATCTACTTCCTGCCTGGTCACTGGCCATCAGTGTTTTATTTATATAGAGCAATATCCACAGCAGAGGTGGGTGCTTCTGGTTCAAGGTCTTGATTACTCACCAGCTCAGGCTGTATGACCTTAGCTAGGCCTGAGAGTGTGATGATAGCAAAGGCAGATAGGGATATTGAACACTCACTAGTCTGGCTTGGTGCTCAAGCTATGATTCAGTATTTGTGAGTGTGAGAAAGTTGAATGCAAGTGGTGATCTTGGGTACTCACTAGGTTAAGCTCATGAGCAGGCTGCTTGTACATAGCAATGTCTGTGAGTATGAGAATGCTGAGGAAGAAAACAGACTGGCTTACTGACTAAGCTGGACTTATGCCTGGGCAGACTAGCCCAAAATATTCCTGAAATTGTTAGGAATATGTGGGATGGCCCAGTCTTCATCACTCAACAAGGTAAGCTGGTGAGAAGGCAGTTTGCCCCTAGCTCTTCCTGGGACTAGGGGATGCATGGAAGAGTACAAGTATGCATGACCTGAGATAGGCCAGTGAATGTGATGTTGTTGGGGAAGGACATGAGTCATTCTGGGTCACTCAGCAGTCTTCTTGGCATTTTAAAATCACTTGCCAGGCTTAGCTGGTGCAGAAGGGCAGAGGTCTGAGTTACTGAGCAGGCTTGGATGGTCAGTGAGATGCTTGAACCGGACTATACCTGGTTCTGAGGATGGTGCATGAGGGTGGCTTTTTGATCCCTTTATAGGATGGACTTGTGCCCAGGGTGCTTCATTCTAGCTAGGCCTGGAATTTTAGACATGTCAGGGGAGGATAAGGGTTCAGGTAACACACCAGACCAGGCTAGAGTGTAGGCTGTGTGGCATGAGGCAGGCCTAGCAATGTGGAGATGGTGTGGATGGGTAGGGTCTTGATCATTGACCATTTTGTGACTCACAGAATAGTAATAGCACAGATGGACAGTGTTCTGGGTCACTTACTAAGCTAGGGTGATTGTGTGGTCTGATTGACCCAAGCAAGGCCAGGGATCATGAGAATGGTTCAGGCCTGGCAGTGTAAAGATGCGGGGGGGGGGGGGGCATAATTTTGATTACTCACCAATCTGACCTGATGTCCAGGTTGCTTGACCTTAGCTGGAGTTGGATCTACGTGGTGGCACAGGATAGGTAGCAAAGAATTGGGTTACTCACCAGTCTGTGCTGGGCAGTGATCTGTTTGATTCAAACTGAAGCTGAAATGGTGAGGAAAGCCTGGAGGGACGATCTTAAACCTGATTAGGCTCAACTGGTACCCAGGCTGCTTATGATGGTGGGGCAGAGCCCAATTTTGACCCCTCACCTGTGACTCAGGCAGCTTGACTCTAGCTCTGCCTGGGAGTATGAGGATGACCTGGGAGTAGAAGGGACCAAGTCACTCCTTGAGCTGAGCTGGAGTACTGACTATGCTACCCCAGATGGCCATAGGAGTATTAGTATGACAGTGGCTGAATAAAGAATTGAACTCTCATCAGGCTCAAATATTGTGCAGTCCTATTGACCCTGACTATGCTAAGGAGTATGAGGATGACCATGGAATGGAAGGTTCTTGGAAACTTACCACATTGGGCTGGTGTGCAGGCTTTGTGACAGCAGCTAGGTCTGGGAATATGATAATGTTGGGACCAGGGAGTTCTCAGTCACTCACAAGGCTGGACTGATCTGAGAGGGATTGTGGATCACTGTGTTGTGTGAGCTAACGCACGGCAGCAGGGGTCACTCGCCAGGCTTATCAGATCTGTGAGCTCTTTCCCGAAAAGTTGATCCAGATAAATCAAGTGTGGCAGCAGTTGGGAACAAAGGTAGGCCTGAGAGTCTGGTCATTGTGTGGAAGGGAGGGCTTCTGGTTTATCAGCCAGACTTGGCTGGTTGGTGAGGTGCTTGACCTGAACTAGACTTGCAATTGTCAGTACAGAAGGCAGTGTCATGACTCCTCACAAGGATGGGCTGGTGCTGAAGCTGTGCATCCCAAGCTCGGTCCAGGAGTATTGCTGGAGCCCATTTTCAGGTTCCTAGTGGCTTTACCCAGCAGGTCTGCTTAAAGAGGATAATTGGACCATGGGCCTGAGTGCAGGTGCCTGGGATGGTCTGCACTTGGCTGTGCCAGAGGGAGGTCTTTTGCTCCATCCCTTGGCATTCCTTTAAATATACTAGGGCAGAGACAGTCGAGGCCCGATGGATTAGGATCCAGGCCCTCTCTAGCCTATCCTGTATTTTCTATCTGTTTCTCTCCCCTCTTTATTTCTAACTAAGTCCCTTATCCCTCATTCCTCAAGAGTCCCTGGGGTAAATAAATGTGAGGGCTGGTCCCCCACAGAAGAAAGATAGGCTGATACCCAGGGTGAGCAAGCCAATCAGACATGGGGGTATTAACAACAGAAGAATAGGATTTTGAGCTCTCACCAACATAGGATGGTGAGCTTCAGACTGAGCTAGCTAAGCCAGGAATATGTGGATGGCCAGGTCAGGGAGGTTCTTGGGAACTCACCATGCTGGGCTGGTGTGCTGCCTGCTTCACCAAAGCTAGGCTGAGACTGTGGGGATAATCGTTGAGTGCAAAAATCCAGGTCATTCCCCAGTGTGGGGCAGAATACAGGCAGTGCAACCCAAGCAGGACACCAGCAAGATGGAATCATGAACCCTCACCAGGCAGGAGTGGCAAGGGCAGGTGAGGATCAAAACTGACCGCACTGAGCAGGTGTGCATTCTCTTGGAGTCCTGGCAGTGTGAGAATGCTGGGATTGGAGTTGTAGGGATGATGCAGGAGGGCAAGGATCTGAATACATCACCTGTGTGGGTATTTGGCAATCTGCTTATCCAGAAATGAGCCCAGGAGTCTGAGGATGGCGCAGGAGAGAGAGTCTGTATCATTCAGTTTTCTGGATTGTTTCTCAAGCTGTATGACCCAAGCTAATCCTGGGATAGTTGAGATGGTAAGGGAGGCTTAGTCTTGATCACTCAGCAGTGTATGATGGGGAAAAAGCAACCTGAACTCTACTGGCTCTGTGATCCTTGGGGTGACAAGGGATGGCAAGGATCTGGATCACAAATGGACTGAGCTTGTGTGCAAGCTTTGTGACCATGTTCTGCTAGTGTAGTGATGACATGAAAGGCTTGGATTCTTGGTCACTCATCAGGCTATCCAGTATGGGATTGTGAAGTCATGTTCTAATCTGAGTTTGGGATTGAGGGGCAGCAGTCTGGGTTATTTATCAAGCTTTGCAGGTCTACAAGATGCTTGACATGGGCTAAGCCTAGGTGTATACGATGATGCATGAATGCCAGGCTCTTAATCCTTTACTGGAATGAGCTTATGTCAAGGCTGCTTCAGCTATTCTGGACCTGGGAGTAATGGGGTGCCTAAGACACATACAAATTCACATGACTCACCAGCCTGGGCTACACTGAAGACTATGGGACCCAAGGTTGGCCTGGGGATATTAGTATCACACTGAAAGGTTATAATATTTTTTTGTTTGGGGTTTTTTTTTGATTATGTTTGTTTGTTTTGAGACAGGGTTTCTCTGTGTAGCTTTGGAGCCTGTCCTGGGACTCACTCTGTAGACCAGGCTGGCCTCGAACTCACAGAGATCCACCTGCCTCTGCCTCCCAAGTGCTGGGATTAAAGGTGTATGCCACCACCACCTGGCAAAGGTTAGGATATTAAGCTCTAACAGGCCTGGATGGTGTAAATTTTATTGACCCCATCTAGGCCCTTAGGTGTGGGTATGGCTGTAGCAGGTGAGGTTCATGGGAACTCACAAGACTCTGGGACAGCAGCTAGCACTGGAAGTGTGAAGATAGTATTGGAGAGCATTTGTTCTGGACACTCACCAGGCTGTGCTGTTCAGCAATGTGCCTGACCAAAAGTCTGCCTTAGGGGGAGTCTTGATCACCTATTGGGCTGAGCTGTTGGTGAGGCTGTAAGAGGCAAGGTAGGTCCGTGTTTATGAGGATGCTATATGAGAAATGTTATATCACTAGGGCACTATGGAACTCACTTTTCTCTCCTGCTGGCCAAGATGCTGGGTCCCATCCAGTCCCTGGATTATTAGGATGGTTAAGGGCAAGATTTTGAACACTTGCTATTGCAGGCTCATGAGGAGGCAACTTGACTGCAACCTGACCTGGGACTGTGTGGATGGCACGGGAGTACATGGTCTGGGTCACTCATAGGCTGAGCTTGTATGTGTAGCTCAGCCAACCTCAGGTTGGGAAAGCAGTAGGAAAGAGTCGAGTTCCAGGTCACTCACTTGATTGTGCTGCACACTCTGCCTGTGATTGTGAGGTCACCCACCTATCTGAGCAGTTGCAGCAGAGCAAGAATCTTGGTCATAAAGGAGGCTTGACTGGGAGTGTGAGAATTGTGCTGGAAGGTAAGGTCTTGATCCCTCACCAAGAAGAACCGGGAACTGTGAGGTTGTCCCAGCAGTGAAAGGGTTGAGGTCACTCACCTGGCTGGGCTGGAGTGGGGATTGTGTCCTAGGCTACACCTGAATTCATTGGTATGCAACTTCGGGATAGGACTTTATTTATCCCATTATTGTCATAAGGATGAGGAAAGGCAGAGTTGTGGGTCACTCACCAAGCTGAGCTAAATGTCCAAAACGAGCAGGACTATAACATCACTGGCTAGTCTGAACTGATATGGGAAGACAGGGTTCTCGGTCACTAATCTTGTGCAAGCTCCTGGCTGAGAACTAGGCTTGAGAGTGTGAAGATAGTACAAGGTTGTGTGTTCTTTGTCCCTTTCCACGATGGGCTGCTACCCAGGCTGCCTCACTTGAGATAGGCCTGGGACTAAGGATGACCTTGGAGTGGAAGATTCAGGGCACTCACAAGGCTGGCATGCAGTGCAGTCTGTGTGACCTAAGCTAAGGCTGGGAGAATTAGTAAGATGCAAGCAGGGTTTGAAATTGAGCTTTTACCATGACATGATAGTACATAGTCTAATTGACCCCAGCTAGGCTAGGACAATGCAAGAGTTGTGTTAGAGGACAGGATCCTGATTACTCACCAGACTGGGCTGTAAGCAACCTGTGTGATCCAAGGTAGGCCTGGGAGAATGAGGGTGGTGTGGGAATGCAGGGTCTTCATCAGTTGTAGATATGGGCCAGTCACCAGGTATCTTAAGACTAGTTGGGAGGCTGGGCGGTGGTGGCGCACACCTTTAATCCCAGCACTTGGAAGGCAGAGCCAGGTGGATCTCTGTGAGTTCAAGGCCAGCCTGGTCTACAAAGTGAGATCCAGGAAAGGTGAAAAGCTACACAGAGAAACCCTGTCTCGAAAAAACCAAAAAAAAAAAAAAAGAAAAGAAAAGAAAAAAAGACTAGTTGGGACTGGGACTGTAGGGATGGCACAGGAGAACAGAGTTCTGGTTCTCTCACCAGGTTGGGTTATGGGTTAACTATTTGACAGGACATAGGCCCCAGTTCTTAGGAATGTGAGAGTCTTGATCACTCACCAGGCTGGGCTGTTGCTCATTTTAATGACCCAAGATAAGCCTGTGAGAGCGAAGATGGTAAGTGTTGGGATAATGGGTAGCCTCTAGGCTGTCCAAAGGACAAGCTGTGTGTCCTAATCATGGCCTGTGTCAGGAAGGCAGAAGCATGTTGGAGTCATGAACACTCACTAGGCCATTTTGATTGGAAAGCTGCTCAAACTAGAAGTTTGAGAGAGGAGAACCTTGATCACTGACCAAGCTGCTTGAAGCCATAAAGTCCACCCATTGTTAGGCTTACATTGAATGGCCCTACCTTGGTCATTCACCAGGGTAGGCTCATGAGCAGGCAACTTGACATTAGCCCTTCCTGGTACTACAGGGATGTCACAGGAGGGCAAAGGTCTGGTTCACCCCTAGGGCCAGCTTGTATTTGGTCATCGTGACCTGATATAGGCCATGGGCAATAGTATTGGGGGAAAAGAATAAAGATCACTCACCAGCTTGTCTGGCATTATGAGACTAGCCAGTCTGAACTGCTATGGAATAGCAGTTGTCTAGGTCTCTGAAGAGGCTTGCCTGGTTAGTTAGCTGCTTGTCCTAAACTAGGCCTCAAATGTGAAGATTTATTGGAGGGAAGGTTCTTGATATCTCACCAGGATGGGGTTGTACCCATGCTGCTTAGTGCAAACCAGGCCTGTCACTATGTGGATGTGCTGTGAGTGCAAGGGCCCAGTCTACTTACCAGGCTTGCCTGGAGTGCTGACTTTGACCAAAGATAGGCCTGGGAGTATTAGTATGACATGAACGGAATAGGAGCTTGGACTGTCACCAGGATGGGGTGGTAAACAAACTAATTGACCATGGTTAGGCCAGGGAGTGTGATGATGGGTGAGTAACTTGGATATCCACCACACTGGGCTAGTGTGTAGGCTGTGTGACACCAACTAGGCCTGTCAAATAGGTGATTCTGGGTAGGGGCATAAAATAGTACATACTTTAAGGCAAAACTACATGCATAGCTTACATTTTAAGCTATGTTTTCTTAAAAGTATATTAAATGAAAACAGCCAAGTATACATGAGGATAACATATTGAATACATTACTTGGCCTTTGAATGTGGGGAAGTTGAAGGCAGATGGTGATCTTGGTTACTCACTATATTGGGCTGATAGGCAAGGTACCCAACTACAGCTAGGCCTGGGAATATGAGGATTGTGTGGGAGGAGAGAGTCTTCATGCTGTCATAGCTGGGTTGGTACCCAACAAGTCCTGGAATTATTAAGGTGGTTGGGAAGGGCTTCGTCTTGGGAAGCAGGCTGGGTCTTTGGGGATAGCATGGATTGGAAAAGGTCTGTCTGGATTACTAACAGGCAAGGCTGATATGTAGGCTCTGCAACCAGAGCTAGTCCTGGCAGTGTGGTAATGGTGGGGAACAGTGGGATTCTTGGTCACTCACAAGGTTGGGCTAATGCACAATCTGCCTGAAATTGTGTGATCACTCAGTCTCTTATGTGAGCTGGTGCTGGAGCACAGAGTTCTGGATCACTAACCAAGCTTGCATGTTCAGCAAGTTGTTTGGTCCTCATTAGACCCTGGAGGTGTGAGGGTGTTGAAAGAGGAAGAAGTCTTGATCTCTCACTGGAATAAGCTAGTGGCCAGGCTGCCTCACTCATGATAGGCCTGGGACTGTGGGGGTGTCCTGGAAGCACAAGGGAACTAGTCTCTCACCAGGGTTTGTTGGAAAGCAAGCTGTGAGATCCAAGCAAGGGCTGGGAATAACAATTAGTACCACAACAGTAGGTTAGGATACTGAGCGCTCACAAGGTTGGTATGGCTCACAATCTGATTGACCCCAGTTAGGCCAGGGAGTGAAGGATGGCTCTTCTAACAGGTGAGGTTGTTGAACATTCCCAATGTTGGACTGTGTGACACTAGCTAGTTCTGGCAGCATGAGGGTGGAACCAGATGGCAGAGTCTGGCTAACTTACCAATCTTATCTCCTACCAAATCTATTTGACTCAGCTGTTCTGGGACTGTGGGGATAGCACAGGAGGATAGGGGTCTTGTTCACTCACCAGGCTGCACTGGTCCGGCATCTGCCTGACTAAACTAGGCCTGGGAGACTCAAGAGGGTGCTGGGTACATGGCTTGATCACTCACCTGGCTGGCCTGTATATATATATGCTCAGCCTATATGATTCAAGCTAGGCCTGCAACTGTAAGGATGGCAAAGACAGGTGAGTATGTTGAACACTCACTAGGCTGTCCTGGTACTAAGGATGTGTGACCCACATATTGGGCCTATGAGTATTAGGAATGTGAAGGCAGTCTGGGTACTCACTATGTTTGGTTGATAGACATGCTCCTTGACCACAGTCATGCCTAGGAGTGTGAGGATGCTACAGGAGAGGAGAGTCTTGATCACTGAGTAGGCTGAGCTGGTGTCCAGACTGTTTTACCCATCCTAGTCCTGGGATACTTAGGTCGTGGAAGAGGACTGAGTGTTTATCACTGAGCAAGATAGACTGGTAAGAAAACAACTTGATCCCAGCTTTTCCTGAGATTGTGGGGATGACACAGAGTGACAAAAGTCTATATGATCTCAGATTGGCCAGCGAGTATGAAAATGGTGGACAAACATGCGTTTCTGGCTCACTCACCAGTCTATGTGGGGTTGTGAAATTACTTGCTAATCTTAGCTGGTGTGGAAGGTAGGGTTGCTAAACAGGCTTGGCTGGTCAGTAAGTGTCTTGACTAAAACTAAGTCTAGAAGTCCAAAGATGGTGCCGGAGGTTGAACTGTTGATGCCTCACCAGGATGAGCTCATGCCCACAGTATCTCATGAAAGTTAGAGAGTTCAGACTGTAAGGATGTCCTGGGAGTGCAAGGCTCCTGGTAAAACACCAAGCTGGGCTGAAGTGTAGGGTCTGCTATCCAAGCATGCTTAAAGATATTAGTAACAAAGAGGAGTGTAAAAGTTTGAGCTCTCACCAGGCTGGAATGGTTCATAGTCTAATTGACTCCAGCGAGGCCAGGAAATGTGAGGATGGCTCAGGTGGGAAAGGATGATGGCAACTCACTATGCCTGGCTCATGTGCAAGCTGTAGAAGACAGGTTAAGTGTGACAGGCTGGTGTTTTTGTGAGAATGGCAGGCTCTTAATCACTTGGTTGTGCTTTTCAGAGATCCAGTTGACTCAAACTAGGCCAGAGATTCTGAGAAATGGGTTGGATGGGAGTGGGGGGGTCTTAATCAGTAATCAGAGTAGCCTGGTGAACAGACAGCTTGACTCCAGCTATGCCTGAGTGTGTGGAGGTGCCACCTGTTGACAAATGTCTGGGTGACCTCTAGGCAGATCTTTTAATTTATTTATTTATATGTATTTTTAAAATTTCCTACAACATATTTTGATCATTTCTTTGCCTCTCCCAACTCTTCCCAGAATGTCTTCATCTCCCACACACTGAACTTCATGCTCTGTCTCTCTCTCAGAAACAAATAAATAAAATCCTTCTATATATGAAAATACCAATCCAAAAACAATCCAAAAAAAGCACAGAAAAATATGGAGTACATTTTGTGTTGGCTAACTATTCCTGGGCATAGGACTTTGACATGGATTATGGTTGATACACCAGAGTCACTTCATTAGAGAAAATGGGTTTTTCCTTTCCCAGCAGGTATCAGTTCTACATAACTTCTTGGTTAGTGTGGGGATTTGTGTTTCTAAGCTCAGATTTTTATCTGGTTTGAACTCTGTTCATTCATATGTGCATCATCTGAAAGACGTTCTTTGAAATCATCTACTACCTCTCGCTCTTCCAATCTTATGCCTCTTCTTCACCATAGATCCTGAGCCTAGGAAGATCTTGTAGTCAGGCTTTGTGACCCAATCTTGGCCTGTGAGTGTGGGGAAGTGATGCATATGGATTTTAAGACCTCATTAGGTTGAACTGATGGGCAAGATGCTGGACCACAGTTAGGCCTGGGGAGCATGAAGATGTACAGGCGAGGAAAGTCTAGATCACTGACCAAGCTATGCCAGTGAGCAGACAACTTGACCCTAGCTTGGATTAAGAGTATCTGGATGGAATAGGAGGGTCAAGGTCTGGGCCACTCATAGGCAGACCTGTAATGCTAGCTTTGAGTATTAGGGTGCACTAGGGGTGGGGGCAGGGTCTTGATCTCTCATGAGGCTGGCATTTTGGGTAATCTGTATAGCACAAGCTAGGCCTTGTATTATAAGGATGGTGTAGGACAGGATCTTGATCACTCACCAGTATGGGCTTGTGCTTAGGCTGCTTGACCCCTAGTACAGGAGGGCAGAGGTCTGTATCACTCACCAGGCTATGCTGGTCAGCAAGCTTCTTCACCTGAACTAGGCCTGGGAGTGTTAGGAAGGCTCTAGAGGGGGAGCCTTAAGCATCAAACAGAGTGGCCTGGTGCTCAGTCTATGTGAATAAATATTGGCTTCTGACTATGAGGAAGTTTAAGGCAGGAGATTTTGGGTAATCACTATGCTTGTGACAGACAAGCTACCTGCCCAGAGTAAAGCCCTGCAGTGAGGATTATCAAGAAGGAGGGAGTCTTTTACCCTAGTTTTTTTTTTCCTTTTTCTGGAGCTGAGGACCGAACCCAAGGCCTTGCGCTTGCTAGGCAAGCGCTCTACCACTGAGCTAAATCCCCAACCCCAAGAAGGAGGGAGTCTTAATCACTGACTGGGATGCAACTGGTAAGTAGGCTGCTTGAACCCAACAGGTCTTGGGACTATTAGGATGATGGAGAGGCCCAGGGCCAAATCACTTACCAGGTTAAGCGAGTGAGTAGAAAGCTCTTCCTTGATTTATGGGAAAGGCAGGGGAAAGCATGGATGGAGCTAGGCCTGGGAGTATGCTAATAGTGCAAATGGGTGGGCTTATAGCCTAGTCTGGTAGGCAAGCATCTTGACTCAAGCTAGGCATGAGAGTTGGAGGGCAGTGTGTAAGGGCAGTGTCTTGATCACTTATCAGTCTGGGCTCGTATCTGGAGGCTTGACCAAAGCCTGAGACTATGGGGATGACACACAGGGACTTAGCACTCTGGGTCACTTACCCCACTTCACTATTCAGGAATCTGCTTGACCAAACTAGTCCTGGGAATCTGCAGAAGGTGCTGGAGTGTGAGCCTTGACACTCATGGAGCTGGGGTGTTGCTCAGGCTGTGTGAACCAAGCAAGGCCTATCAGTGTGAGGAGGATACTGAAGAGAAAGTCTAGATTGCTAAGGCACTTAGGGCATTTACCTCTTTCCTCTGGTGTCTACACTGCTTGACTTCAACAAGCCCTGGAATTGTTTCTACGCTGGGGAAGTGTAGAATCCAGGGTCACTCATCTCTTTGGACTGGTGAAGGTTGCCTATGATTATGAGACCACACCTAGACTGAGTAGTTGCAGTAATGTGGGGGTCTGGCTCACAATGAAGGATTGGATGGTCTCAGAACTACTTGAGTGGAACTGTGGCTGGGAGTATGAGGATGGTGCGGGAGAAGAGAGTCTTAATTCCTTACCAAGTGGGGCAAGGCCTGGGAATGGGATGATGTCCTGGAAGTGTAAGGGTCCAAGTCACTCAACAAGATGGACAGATGTACAGGCTGTGCAATCCAAGTTAGTAGGGTACCTGCAGGACCTTGAGCTCTCACCAGGCTAAGACAGTAAGCAATGTGATTAACCAAGCTATAGTAGAGAGGGTGAGGATGGTTGGGGTATGTGTGGCTATTGGGAACTCACATGCAGAGCTGGTATGCATCACCCAGGCTAGCCTTGGACTGTGTGTGTGTGTGTGTGTGTGTGTGTGTGTGTGTGTGTGTGTGTGTGTCATAGGAGAAGACCTACTATGGATCACCACTTGCCGGAGTAAGATGGTAAGTAGGCAGCTTTACCCCCAGGTAACTCTGTGAATGTGGAGATGTGAAAGGATAAAGGGCTGGGTCCCTCACAGGCTAAGTATTTGGATTGGGGTTTCTATTCATTTATTTTGCATCTTGACTGCAGTTGCCCCTCCCTCCTTCCCTCCCATTCCCTCCCCCCACTCCCCCTCTGCCCACATCCCAATATGTTCCTCTGTTTCTATTCGGAAAGGGCAGGCCTCCCATGGATAACAAGACATGGCATACCAAGTTTCAGTAAGACTAAGTACCTCCCCATGTATTAAGGCTGGGTAAGGTAACCCAGTATAAGGAGTAGGGTCCAAAACCCCAGTAAAAGTGTCAGAGACAGCCCCTGCTCCCACTGTTAGGAGTACCACAAGAGGACCAAGCTAAACAACAGTAACATATGTGCAGAGTACCTAGGTCAGTCCCATGCAGGCTCCCCAGCTGTAAGTTCAGTCTCTGTGAGCTATGTAGCCAGGTTAGTTGATTCTATGGGTTTTCTTTTGATGTCCGTGACCCCTCCAGTTCCTACAATCCTTCCTCCCTCTTTTTGGCAGGATTCTCTAAGCTCTGCCTAATGTTTGGCTGTGGGTCTCTTTCTCAGTTTCCATCAGTTACTGGACAAAGTCTCTCTGATAACAGTTGGCATCCTTACATTGGGTATATCATTATGCATCCTTACATTGGAATTGTTTTTATTAACTTGTGTTTGGTTCTATCCTAGGTCACTGGATCATCCAACCTGTAAGTCCTGGTGTTTCAGGAAGTGCCAGGGGAGGGCTCACTCTCACAGCATGGGTCTTAAGCTGGACCAGTCATTGGATGGACACTCCCTCAATCTCTAGGTCGCCCTTACCCCAGCACAACCCATAGACAGGACAAACTACTGGGTTGGTGTCCCAAGCCCTCCACTTGAAGTCTTGCCTGATCAGAGAAAATGGCCAGTTCAAGTTACATATCTGCAATTGCCAGAAGTGTTAGTTGGGGTCATCCTTGTAGATTCCTGGGAGGTTCCCTTGTGCCAGGTTTCTACATGACCCCCAAATGTCCCCCCTTTCAAATTGTCTCTTTCAGTATTCTCCCACCTACTTCCCCCTAACCTAATCTCTCATGTTCCCATCCCTTCCAGCCCACAGTCCATTCACAAAATC
The DNA here is from genome assembly GCF_004664715.2 of Peromyscus leucopus. NCBI lineage: Eukaryota > Metazoa > Chordata > Mammalia > Rodentia > Cricetidae > Peromyscus > Peromyscus leucopus. The sequence goes on along the minus strand of NW_023504507.1, from coordinate 9,161 downwards.
TCTTCTATTTCGTCTTCCCAGGAAGATCCAAGCATCCCACCCTTAGCCCTCTTTGTTACCTTGTCTCTGTGGGTTTATGGATGGTAGCCTGATTATCCTTAATTTTACCGTTAATATCCACTTATGAGTGAGTGCATACCGTATTTGTCTTTCTGGGTCTGGGTTACCTTACTCAGGATGAATTTTTCTAGTTCCATCCATTTATCTGCAAATTTCATTATAAATCTGGGAATGGTACTGTGGTATTCTTTTGACTGGGCAGGGTTTTATGTCACTCATGAAACTGGGTTTGTGGACAAACTGCTTAACCCAGGGTAGGCTTGAGATGTGAGGATGAATTGAGATGGCAAGGTCTTGATAACTCAACAGCCTGAGCTAGTATCCAAGCTGCTTGACCTCAAGCTGGTCAGGGACTTCAGAAATGACACAGGAGTGCAGGATCTACATTATTCACCAGGCTGTGATCATTGGCCTTATGCTTGATCTGAACTAGGCCTGGAAGTCTCAGAGGCTACTTGAATGGAAATCTGGATCACTCATGATGCTAGGATATTGTTCAGGTTATATTGTTCAAGTTAGGCCTGTGAGTGTGAGTATAAGAAGGCAGGTGGAGACATTGGACACTCATTATTGTGGCCTAATACCCATGCTGTGTGACCCAGTCTTAGCCCCTGAGTGTGCAGAAGGGGAAGACAGGTGATGATCCTAGGCACTCATAGGCTGGGCTGATGGACAATCAGCTGGACCATAGATATGCCTCAAGTGTGAGGATGGTGTAAGAGGGCACACTCTTGGTCACTAACTAGAAGTCAACTTTACTCCAGCCAGGCGTGGGAGTGTAGGGGTGCACAGGTTGGCAAAGGTCTGTCACTCAAATATCTGGCTTTTGCATGGTCTTTGTGAATGGAGATAGGGAGATGGTAGTAATGGTGGTGAAGGGTGTGGTTGTGGGTCTCTCACCAGGATGAGCTGGGGCATCAAGTGCCTGGTAATTTTACCTAAGCCTCTAACTGAGCTGGTAAGAAAGAATGGGGGACTGACTCATTATCAAGTTCGACTGGGAGTTTCAATTTTGTGCAGAAGTGCAGTCTTGATCTTTCATCAGGATGGGCTGGTATACAGGCTGCTTCACTCATGATAGGCCCGGAAGATGTCCTCGGAGAGCAGGATCTGGTTCAGAAAGCAGGCTAGGGGACCCAAGCAAGGCCTTAGAGCATTATTTTGACAGTGACAGAATAGGTTAGGTCTGATTGGCTACAATTAGGCCAGTGAGTGTGAAGATGTTTTACACAGGAGAGAGTCTTAGGAACTCACAGCACTTGTCTGTTGAGCAGGCTGTGTGACACTAGCTAAGCCTAAGCAGTATTAGGATGGTGTGAGAAGAAATGGTTTCATCACTCACCAGTCTGGTGCTCAGGACACACAATTGAAGGGATGGCCACACTGAGTAGGGTTCTGTGTCATGCACCAGATTAGGCAGGTCCACAGGCTACTTCATCCTAACTAGGCCTTAGCATCTGAGGAAGGCACTGGAGGGCAAGTCTTGATGACTCACTAGACTGGGCTGTTCAATTGCTAGAAAACACTCTTGATATAAAGTTCCCTCTAATTTCATGCTTACACAACTGAGCTTTCCTCCTAAATGGCCCCAAACATTATTGATAATATTCAAGTGCAATACTGCAAAACCCCTTGAAAGGTCAAATGTGGAAGATGGTTCGTTGAAATAGTGTTTTATGGGGCTGGAGAGATGGCTCAGTGATAAAGAGATCTGTTTGTTCTAACAGAGGGCTCCAGTTTGTTTCCCAGCACCCTCAGGGAATCCACCTCCCTGGTCTGAGCATACTACACAAGCAGCACACAGACATACATTCAGCAGACATACACTCATACACATAAAATGTAGAATTAAGTTAAATGTAAATTTTTCTTAAGGGGACTAATGTGACAATATAGTTATAAAGTCTAGGAGAAATTGAAACCAACCTACAATTTCACTACCTAGCAAATGAAGTGGTTGTGTTCTTTAACTCACAAGCTAGAAAATCATTTAAATGTACTATCCAAACTATAGCAAACTCACTTAAAAAAAAATATTGCCACTCTATCTTATGCCAGGTCTTCACAGCTGTGACATGGTTTAAATTCCATAATCCATCCCCAAGAGGATCCCACCCCAAGCAAAAATCAAATTTCTCCATATAAGGTGACCCATCCATAGACTGTGTCTTAACCCAACACAGTCATCATATTGTAGTTTTGAGAAGGGCTTGCTCTGCCCAATAGAGTCTTCTCCTTGCAGCTGACTCTGCTATCTCCCATTTGCTCTTTGGTGCCACTTTGAGAAGTACCTCCCGCTGGAAAGGCTTCATACAGCACACAGATGGAGCCATCCTCCCCAATTCTGTAGGACACTTCATAGGGATCCACCCAGAGTGTAAGCTCACATGGGAGAAGCCTGAACAGCTCCTGACTGCTCAATCCAATCTGCTGGGCTGCCTGTCCAATCAGAGGATCCATCTTATGATTGATGCGAAGGCACCTATAGCCCGATCCCTTGCAGGGCTTCTCTGGAAACCAGTGATGTTTGTAATGCTCTTCCAGTAGCTCCTGCAGGCTCTGGCTGAAGGTCTGCAGCTGTTGTTCGCTCCTGAGGCCCTTGGTGCTGAGGAACTTCGAGATGAATGTAGCGGCAGCACTGATCTCGCCTCTCATGGTGGCTGCAAGGATATAGAAGGGATACATCTGGGTGACAGATAGGTTAGCAGTGTGGCCTGAAGTCAGAGTAGCCACCCCAGGCTTCTGCTTTCTAGAGAATGAAGGCCATGAGGCAGCTACTAGCTCTAAGGGCTCTTTTCAAAACTTTTCTCTTGGAGGAAAGAAGTCATTGTGCAGGGTAGAGATGGGAAAACAGAGATAGCCTGATCATGTCACTTTGACCTTTCCAGTCACCTCTACCACCAGCTCAGAACCCTCCAAGGATCCCAAGAGTTGTACTTCCAGCTCCAAGGGGCAAAATTACATACATTCTTAAAGGCATATTAAGCTTAAATGGGCTGAGCACACAGGATAACACATTGAATACATACCTTGGCCGGTGAATGTGAAGAAATGGAATGCACTCGCTAGACTGGGCTGATGGGAAAGCTGCCTGGCCAGAGATGGGACAGGAAATATGGGGATGGTGCAGGAGTGGATGTCCTTGATTACTAATACAAAGCTGTTCTTATTTCCAGGCTACTGGATCCTAACCAGTACTGGGATCCAGTTAGGATGGTCAGGGAGAGCTTAGTCTTGATCACATACCAGGATAAGCTAATGGGCAAGCACCTTGACCACAGTTTACATTGGGACTGTGTAGTTGGCATAGAAAGATGTAGCCCAAGCTAGGCTGGAAGTGTGTTAATGTTGCAGATAGGCAGGGTTATAGTTGACTCAGCAGGCCAAGATCGGTGTATAAGTGCTGTGACCCAAGCTATGGTGTATAGTGTGCAAGGGCAGGGTTGTCTTTATCACTTACCAGTTAGGTCTGATGAGCAGGCAGATTGACCTTAGCTGAGCTAGACACTGGTCAGATGGCACAAAAGTGCAAGGTCTGGGTCACTCAGGAGGTTGGTTCAAGTACAGGCGTGTGACTGAAGCTGGACTTGGGAGTATTAGTACACCAGCAGCAGAAAGAATCTCAAGTTCTCACCAGGCTGGTATGGTACACAGTATGATTGACTCTGACTAGAAAATGGACTGGTCCAGGCAGTGATGGTCTTAGCATCTCAGTAGTCAGGGATAGTGCCCAGACTGCTTGATGCTTTATGGGCCTGGGAACAGAGTTCTGGATTGCTCATGGAAAACTGAGGCAAATTGACTGACCAAAGCAGGACTGGGATATTGGAGTGGTGCAGGATGGCAATGTCTTGACATCTCTCCAATATGGGATAGTATGTGGGCTACTTGACCCCTACTGTGTCTGAGACTCTGGAGATGGCACAAGAGGGCAAGGGTATGAGTCATTCAGAAGACCATGTTGGTCCATGATCAGCTTGACCCAAACTAAGCCTGGAAATTGAGGAAGACACTGGCCAGGCTCTGCTGCTGCTCAGGCTAAAAGGCCAAAGCTAGGCCAGTGAGAGTGATGAAGGCAAGTATATTTATTAGGTAAGCTGCTTGATGTCAGCTAGGGCTGGGTGTACAAGGATTGTGTGGGACAAGAAGCTCTTAATCACTGAATATGCTCTTTTGGTGCCCATGCTATTTGTTCTAAACATGTCTTAGATTGCTAGGCTCATGAGGGAGGAAGGGAGGAGCTGGTATTGATCATCACCAGAGTACGCCATTGGGTAGGTGGCTTGGTCCCATACAGTTCTGTGTCTATGGGGATAACAAGGGAAGACAAAGTTCTGGGTCACAGAGATGACTTGTATGCAGGCTATGTGACCTGTGCTAGCCCTGCTAGTGTGGTAATGTGGAAGAGCAGGGTTCTGTGTTACTTACCATTCTGGTCTGGTACACAATATGCCTGGGATTGTCAGACCACTTTCTAGTCTAGGGTGAGGCAAGAGGACAACATGCTGGGTCATTAACCAGGTTTGGCAGGCCCATATGCTCCTTGACCTGAATTAGGCCAAGGAGTGTGAGGATGGGACATGAGGAGGGCAGGATCTCTCTCCCTCACCAGGACAGGTGCCCAGGCTTCTGCAGCCATTCTAGGCCTGGGGATGTGCGGATGTTCTTGGAAGTACAGCAGTCTGGGTCCTTCACCAGGCTGGGCTAGAGTACAGGCATTGTTACTCAAGCTATTACAGAGTACTAGTCACCCTGGGAGGCCAGGATCTCAAGCACTCACCAGACTACTACAATGTACAATCCAATTGACTCCAGCTAGGTCAGGTTGCTGAGGATATCTATGGCAGGTGAGGTGTGTAGGAACTCACCAGGCCTTGTAACAATTCCAAGGCTTTGTAGTTGGAGGATGTGGTAGTAGAGCTGGGTCTTGACCACTTAGCAGTCTGGGCTGGGAATATGAGCTTACATGGAGGTCAGTGGTCTGGAACACTCACCAGGATGTGCTGGTCAGTGATCTACTTCACCAAAGATCTCAGATGGCTAGTTGATGGGGAAATCTTGATCACTCACTTGCTTTGTCTCTTCAGGCTGTGTGGTCCAGGGTAGGGCTGTGAGTGTGAGGAGGATACATGAAGAGAGAGTCTTGATTATCAGGGTACATATTGTTTCCCCCAAGAAGTCATGAAATCTTTAGGACTTTGTGGGAAGGGATGGGGGGCATCTGGGACTTGATAACTTACCAAAGTAGGCTTGGGAGCAGGCAGCCTGACTGCAGGTCAACCACTGATTGTGGGGATGACACAGGAGGACAACAATACGATTTTCTCCCAGGTTGAGTTTGTTTGCAGGCCCTCTAACTCAAGCTAGACCTGAAAGAATGGTAATGGTAGGAAGCAGTGGGTTCAAGATCATTTACCTGGTTGGGCTGGTCCCCAGTCTGCCTGTAATTATGAGATCACTCCCTAGGCTGAGGTGGAGGAAGGCAGGTGTCTGGGTCACAAAGAAGTCTTGGCTTGCCTGAGAGCTGCTGGAGTGGGACCATGCCTGGGAGTGTGTGAATGACACCAGAGTACAGGGTCTTGATCCCTCACCCAGAGGGGCCTGGTTCTATGGAGATGTCCAGAGAGTACAAGGGTCCAGATTATTCACCAGGCTTGGTTAGAGTGCAGGCTGTACATCACAAACTAGGCCTGCAGGTATTAGGACCACACTAGCAGGATAGGATCATGATCTTTCATCATGTTGGGATGCTGTGCAATCTGATTAACCCAGCTAGGTCAGTATGGAGATGGTGTGGAGGATAAGGCCATGATCATTAGTCAGACTAAATTGCTACCCATGCTTCATGACCCCAGCTGGGTCTGGGAGTGTGGTAATGGTGCAGATTGGTGAGGTATTGAGGCATTCACCAGGCTGGGATAGTAAGTAACAATGTGACCCAAACTAGGTCTGCGAATGTGAGGATTGAATGGGAGGGCAGCGCCTTGATCACTCACTGGTCTGGTCTGGTGCCCAGGCTGCTTGACACCAGCTAGGCCAGAGACTCTGATAATGGCAGAGGAATTTTGCGGTAACTCACTAACTTAGTTGGAGAGCCAACTGACCTGAACTAGGCCTGAGAGTCTGGAGAAGACGCTAGTTGGGGAATCTTGATCACTTACCAGGTTGGGCTGTTGTTCAGGCTCTATAACCCAAGCTAGGCCTATGAGTATGTTATAGACTGGTGGATATATTGGGTACTCACAACACTGGCCTGGTAGACTGTCTTCCTAGGATCATGACACCCCTTGATAGTCTGAGATCAACTGGGCAGAGGTCTGCACAACTAAGCAGACTTGGCTGGTTAGTGAACTGCTTGACCCAAACTCCATCTGAGTGTGTCAAGATGATTTGGTAAGGTTGGCTCTTGAGTCTACACTGAACTGGAAGACAGGCTATTCAACCCACATGAGGTCTAGGAGCATTAGTAAGACACCCCGGGATAAGGTCTTGAGCTCTCACCAGGCTGAGATGGTGTTCAGTCTGTTTGACCCCAGTAGGCCAGGCAGTAAGAGAATGACTCTGGCTGGCAACTTCCTGGGAATTCAACATGCTGAGCTTATATACAGACTGTGGGACACCAGCTAGGCTTGGCTGTGTGAGAACAGGTTCTTTTCTGAGTTACTTACCAGTCTGGGCTGGTGCCAGCCTGCTTTACATGAGTGTGGTTATGATGAGGATGGGTGGGGTTCTGTGTAACTCTCCAGGCTGGTCTGGTACACAGACCACTTACTATTGTGAGATCACTGCTAGTCATACCTGGTGGGGGAGGGGGGGTTCTATGTTACTAGGCCAGGGAAAGTGATGATGTCAAGGGGTGCCTATGCTGCTTCACCCAAGCTATGCATGTGGCTATGAGGAATATTCTGGAATATCTGTGGATCACTGTCAATTTTGGATTAAGGAATAAAATAAATGTTCCCTGTGTTTGCTCTATCTCTAAGAAAGGCATTTTTTCATGGAAAGAAATGGATTAATGTTTCAGGATACTTCTACAAGGGAAGTTTTACTTTATTGATGCAGAATAGCACACACATATTATCAACATCTATATGCTGTAGTTCTTAGGATGTGAAAGCTGATTGTATGAGTTAGCTGAGTGGTAGATTAAGTACACAGTTTTTAATGATCTTAAGGCATGTTATTATTACTGTTATTGTTATTGGTTTTTTTTCAAGGCAAGGTTTCTCTGTGTAGCCCTGGCTGTCCTGGAACTTACTCTGTAGACCAGGCTGGCCTCAAACTCAGAGATCTGCTCAAGGCATATTATTAACTTTGTTTCAAGGCCAAGTAAGAGGTGTTTTCAGAAATAGGTATCATCAGCATTCCCAAGAAGCATGTCTATGCAGGTGATCACTGGTGGAATGGTAGTCAAGGCATGATAGAGCGGTGTCAGAGTCACATCATTCTTTAAAGGTGACAGAGTACAACACAGAGAAGTCAGAAAAGCTAAATAAGCAAGGATGTAATCCTGAAAACCAATTAGAAAAGTGTAGCCAGATGCATCAGTGTTCTTCTTTAAGTGTCCCCCTCCATCATCCTGACATTCCCAGACCAGGGATGTTATTGCGTCCCTGAGGATAGGAAAGACTGACACACATGCAGTGGAAGTTGATGAGGAAGCCTTCTTGATTTCTCCCAAACCACATGACAGCAGTTTCAAGAGGATGTACACGCCTAAGCATTTCTTGACCAGGCTTGATTAAGACATAAGCTGCCTGACAAAATGAGGCCTCAGGTGTGAAAATAGTCCAGGAAGGCAGAGACTTGATCACTCACCATGATGGGATGCTTTCCAGACTGCTTGAGCCAAGCTAGGCCTATCAATGTGAGGATATAATGGGCCATTCACCAGGCTGCAGTGGAGTAAAGGCTATGCCACTCAAGCAATCGCTGGGCAAATTATTGTTTCTCTGGGAGAAAAAGGATAGAATATTGAACTCTAATCAGCCTGGGATAATGTGCAGTCTGATATATCCAACTAGGCCTAGAGGTGTGAGGATGGCTATGGAAGGCAGGGTACATGGGAACTTATCAGGCTTCTTGGTGACAGTTGGGCCAGGATGTCTGAGGAGGTTTCTGAGAGCAAGGTCTTAATCAATCCATAATGTAGGCAGGTGCCCAGGATCGTGGACTTTAGAACATGTAGTCAAGGTTTTGGGTCACTCACCAGGCTAGGATGGTAAACAGGCTGATGGAACCCACCTAGCCCTGGGATTTATGGTGATGGCACCAGGGTACAAAGGTTTATGTATTTCACCAGGCTCCATGATCTGAGTTAGGCCTGGTATTGTGGTAATGGTGAGAAAGTTGGCCCATGGTGTTGTGGTCAAGTGGGGGCCAATGAGAATCAGCCTGCCCCTCATTGCCCCTCTTGATGCACTTAGAGACAGGTGGTATGGGCAGATGAGACCACACAGTGGTGCAACACAGTTCAATGATGATGAACTCTGATCTGGTGGACCATGCCTGTAGGAGAAGCTATCATATAATTCAGAGCCACAGTGGCTATTGAGTTCAGGGATGCAGCATGGCAGATGACTAAATAAGTAAGGTTTAAACTATAATGAGGGGAATCATAGGAAAAGAAAAAGGACTTCTCAAGAAGATCAATCATTTTGTTAGGGGTAAAACTACAGGAAAGCACATCCCCAATAAAGATGGAGTCCAGCACTGAGAGAAGAAAGATGTATTGCCTATCTGAAGAGAAAGAGAAAGAGAAGATGAGTAGCAGGGAGAGGGGATGATAAGAGACAGGGACTGAAAAGGTTAGGGGGATGAGAAGGGAGGAGGATGAAAAGGAAGGGGGAGTGAGAAGAGATGGGGAATGAGAAAGGAGGGGAATAAGATGTGAGGGGAAATGAGAAGGGAGGGGGATGAGAAGGGAGGCAGGATGAGATGTGGAAGGGATGAGAATGGAGGGGGCATGAGGTTTGAGAAGGATGAGAAGGGAGGAGAGATGAATGAGGAGGGGGGATGAGAAGGGAGGGTGATGAGAAGGAAAGGGGATGAAATGGGAGAGAGGATGAAAAAGAAGTGGGGATGAGAAAGGAGGGGAAAGA